>NC_061810.1:49184385-49484385 GCF_021462225.1 Girardinichthys multiradiatus
GCATATTCCACGCTCTGCAGAGGCTTCATTCACCTGAGAATGCAGGAGAGTCAAAGTGAAACTGTTGTCATCACTCTGATTAATGTGGCTAATAATTATCTGACCTCGTATTGGTGCTGATAGAGCATTGAAATTTAATTCCCTGATGATCAGCTGATCCTTTAATATGAAATAATTCTAGAATTGCGCCGCTCAAGGTGGCAGCAGGTTGGAGTAGCTCTGTTACTTTTGATTCTGATTTATTCTTTTTTGGGAACTATTCCTCTTGTGGTGGATACAGTGGATTTTTTTTGGATGACTGTCCACTCCAGTGTCGGATGCTGTGCAGCTTGGAGGATTTTTTATAATACTTTCTATTTTTGAACATTTGTTATGATGCATTGCCATGGCAACGGGGTTGTTTCTTACAACCGGGAGCAGCTGATTAATATCTCAAAAGCTCAAATAATACTTCAACTACAACCCCAGATCCCTGATGAGTTGAAAAGGAGACGCCGTGGATGCAGAGCAGGAGCTAAGAGAAGAGAGAGAAGGAGGAAGTTCAAACAATCTCTTTCGTCGATTTTGATGGGCAATGTGAGATCGTTGGGAAACAAGTTGGATGAACTCCAAGTCCTACAAAGGACCCAGCCAGAGTACCTGGCATGCAGTATTATGTGTATTACTGAGACATGGCTGCAGGATCATATCCCCAACTCCAGCGTCTCTCTGCCGGGCTTTTTAACCATACGAGCACACAGAGATTTAAAGAGGAGCAGCAAATGTAAAGGAGGTGGACTGGCAGTACTTGTGAACAACAGATGGTGTAATCCAGAACATGTTACTGTGAAGTGTCATCTCTGCAGTCCAGATATTGAATTGTTGGCAGCAAGTTTTCATCCATATTATTTACCCAGAGAGTTCACCAGTGTTATTTTGGCAACAGTTTACTTTCCACTTTTAGCTGTTGCTGACACTGCATGTGATGCCATCAGCTCAGTTGTTGCTAAGCTACAGACACAAAATCCCAATGCTTTTGTGGCAATTTCTGGTGATTTTAACCATGCTTCACTCTCTGCTACACTTCCAACGTTTCAACAGTTTGTCAGCTGCTCTACCAGAGAAAACAAAACATTGGATATGTTTTATGCAAATGTCAAGGACTCATACATCTCTACAGCAATACCTTCTCTAAGCAAATCAGATCACAATCTTGTTTTTCTCTGCTCGAAATATAAGCCCCTTGTTCAGAGGCAACCTGTAATAAAGAGGACTGTGAGAAAATGGTCACAGGAAGCTGAAGAAGCTCTGCAAGGTTGTTTGATGCTACATACTGGGACGCACTGTGCCAGCCACATGGAGAGGACATCAATGCCATGACTGAGTGTGTAACCGACTAAATAAACTTCTGTGTGGATAACATCATCCCCACCAGAACCGTGAGATGCTTCCCCAATAACAAACCTTGGATCACCAGTGACCTGAAGGACCTGCTTAACAAGAAAACAAGAGCATTCAGAGAGGGAGACAGAGAATTATTGAGGAGTTTACAGAAGCAACTTAAAGTCAAGATAGAAGACAGCAAGGAGGTGTACAAGAAGAAGCTGGAGAGCAGCTCCAGCAAAACAATATCAGAGATGTGTGGACAGGGATGAAGAAGATCACAGGCTTCAAGCAGAAGGATGATCAGACAAATGAAGCTCTGGACAGAGCCAATGAACTGAACACCAAACAGACATTCCACCCTCCTTTGACCCACAGCTGTCCAGTAACATCTCAAATTCTTTATCTTCCACCTCAGCCCTAGACCCTTCTGCTTCTACATGTTTGCCTTCAACCATATCAGAAGATGCTGATGCTTCCTTTGCTTCCCCTTCCACCTGTGTGTCTCAGGAAGTCAGGTGAAGAGACAACTGGAGAGACTGAATCGGAATAAGGCTGCAGGTCCAGATCATGTCAGCCCTAGAGTCCTGAAGGGCTGTGCAGAGCAGCTCTGTGGGATTCTGCAGCACCTCTTCAACCTTAGCCTGGCCCAGAAGAAGGTTCCAGTGTTGTGGAAGACCTCCTGTCTTGTTCCAGTACCAAAGAAAACTGATCCATCAGTCCTCAATGACTATAGACCTGTTGCCCTGACATCCCACATCATGAAGGTCCTAGAGAAACTCCTGTTGGCCCACCTGAGTAAGCAAACAATAAACCCCCTTCAGTTTGCTTATCGCTGTGGAGTTGGAGTTGAAGATGCCATCATACACCTGCTTCAACAAACCCACTGTCATCTGGACAAAGCCAGCAGCACTGTGAGGATCATGTTCTTTGATTTCTCCAGAACATTTAATACAATCCAACCTGATTTGCTTTGTCAGAAACTCCAGAAGACTCAGGTGGAGGCCTCAACAATCTCCTGGATTAAAGACTACCTGACAAACAGACCACAGTTTGTGAGACTGAAGGGTTGTGAGTCTAACCAGGTAGTCAGCAGCACAGGAGCACCACAGGGGACTGTACTCTCACCATTCCTTTTCACTCTGTACACCTCAGACGTCCAGGACCAGACAGACTCCTGTCATCTGCAGAAATACTTAGATGATTCTGCAGTTGTGGGGTGGATCAGAGATGGACAAGAAGCTGAGTACAGGAAGGTGGTGGACCGCTTTGTGGCATGGTGTGGAAACAATCATCTCATTTTAAACGTGACTAAAAGAAAGGAGATGATTGTAGATTTTAAGAGAAACAGGAATAAGTTAAAAACTATTTATATCATGGGAGAAGAAGTGGAGGTGGTGGAGGAGTATAAATACCTCGGTGTTCATCTGGACAACAGACTAGAGTGGAGATGCAACTGTGAAGCCATCTACAAGAAGGGACAGAGCAGACTGTACTTCTTGAGGAAGCTTAGGTCCTTTGGTGTTTGCAGCAAGATGCTGCATATCTTCTATAAGTCTGTTGTGGAGAGTGTGATCTCTTCTCCATCATCTGCTGGGGAAGCAGCATCAGAACCAGGGACTTAAAAAAGCTCAACAAGCTGATAAAAAAGGCTGGTTCTGTTCTGGGGACTCCTCTGGAACCTCTGGAGATCATTGTGGAAAGATGGATTCTTCATAAAATGAAGAACATTATGGAGAACCCTGAGCATCCTCTTCATGAGACTGTCCTACAACAACAGAGTGTCTTCAGTCAGAGGCTTCTTCAGATCTGCTGTAAGACAGAGCACTACAGGAGATCCTTCCTGCCCACAGCCATCAGCATCTACAACGGCTCTTTGAGGAAACCTGCAGAATATGAGCTATAACAACATTTAATTTCCCTTTGGGATTAATAAAGTATTTTTGAATTGAATTGAAATAATATGAATAGAAAAACCAAACATTATGTAAAATAATATGCCCAGCCCAGACTCAGCAGAACACTGTGAATTCTACAATAAGCATGGTCCGAGATAATATGAAATTGTCATGGAATGATAACCTTGAGTAAAACAAAATACTGCTTCATGGTATTAACACAAATATGTACAACATGATCTATTTTCTTTTCATACAAAGAAACTACAGTTAATAAATTGCTGCTGTCTAAATAATATTGATTATTAAAGATATAATGTTGTTGAGAGCACATTGCAACACCTAATAGCAGATCACATCCATGTATTCTTGTCATGCCCAAGGCTGAATGTATTCTGGGAGGATGGACTCGAAACTTTCAATGCCAGCATAGCACCAGAGCCCAGTTTTGCATTGTTGGGTCTTACCCCAGAAGATCTGCTACTTAGATGGATGCTCTGTGACTTTATGACAACACACTTTTATCATAAAGTTGTTCCTTTTCTCTTTTTTGTGTTAGGATTATGATGATTGATTAATTAATATTTATCAATAATTATAATTGAAAATCATAATTTAACAAAATTAATTTCTTAACCAAAATCCTTATTTATGAATCGACGCCAGAAATGTCCTCTGGTGTTGTAATTGTAGCCTAAAGCCCTTGATAATTACAACCGTTAAATGCTCAATAATAATTGATAACTATTACTAGATGTCACTGTTTAATCAACTGTTTCTGCCGAAACGTGGGGAACTTTGACCTTATTTTAACAGACAAATCACTCTTGCACAAAACAAACACAAACGCCTTCTCTTTATCTACGTGAATATTTATTAAATCAACAGTCCTGATACAATCCGCTCTCCAATTCAATAATCTTCACCTAATCAAACACGCAAAGTTCTACATAAAAGGGTATAATATCTAACTAAACAAATAAAACAAAACAGCAGTGGATGTGTATGGAATCAAACCAGCAGTTATGGCAAACAAATGATAACGTGACACGGAGCGGAGTTTCGTGGAGGCCCCTCGGACCACAGGCAGTCATAAACTTTCCCCAAGCAAAGTTGTAAACCCAAGAAAACAAAGGGTAATAAACTGTTGGCGGCAAGCTAGTAACACGAGGTTGAAGACAAAGAAAATGGTGAATTTCACCATAAGGTTATTATAGCAGTCCAGTTTCACAGCGCACCTGAGCTTGCTCTCAGGTGTTACAACACAGCAAAACACACACAGCTGGGAAGCACAGCGGCTTTCAGATGTCCACAGCAAATCAAAGTTTCAATACAAGGTTGCATGCACATACAGTTTAGAACACATTAGACTAAGTGACGAATCTAATCGCGCTAAAACCTACTCTACCCTACCCACGCTATTCCTAATAAAGAAATAAAAATAAAATAAAAAAGGATGGATTTTACTTGTTGAAGTTTTCTTTCTGGGGCAGCGAGTGAGAGAAGGGGGGCGGGGGGATTACTGCGCATCCGCAGTCAAACTCCAAGAAGAGCGGTCAATCTCCATCCTCTGGCCTCCTTGGCGAAAGGGGAAAATATGATCTGACCGTCAACAGTCGACTGGAACAAAACAAGGGTGGTAATCCGTCTCCTTGAGAACTCCGTGGTTTTTTGGTTATGTGTTAAACTCACGTCTTTGATCGGCAAAGTGAAAACTTACAAGCCTTCTTATTCCTGTAACCTTAATTCACTTAGTTTTCTCGTTGGCCAACGAGGAGAATGAATTGAAATCCATGTGGGATCTCTTCTCCAGAATGCTGCTTCAGTTGCGTGGTAACCGCGTCTAGGTCCCAAGTTGAAAGCAATGGTGGGCCGTCTCATCCTCTGTTATATAGTTGGCTCTGGCGTCAGAACTGCAACGCCCCCGTCCTATCAGCCGCGGTGGCCACTGGCATTTGTAGTAGCGGACTGTCCTGGGATACAAACTGGCCGAAAACGCCGGAAGGCCTGGTGGCGTCCAGCGTGCAAATGGTCCAATATTCAACAAAACATGGTCCAACATTTGTTGTTAATAAATGAGAAATTAAACAAGATTTTGTTGTTGAAGAAACTTCTTGTCTTAGTTTTTACTTCATGTCACCAGTCGTAAAATATTGCATACTTTACCCTACCTGCTGCTAACACTAAGAATTTATAGATTTGTGCTGATGATACAAACCACTGTCAATGGTGGACATTAGCACAATGCCTAAAAAACTTGTAAGATGTGATCTTACAGTCTAAATGTCATTTATTTTTGTATTTGCCATGGTAAGAGAGTAACAGATATTTCAAACTTTAAAAGTCATAAGTATGATGCAAAGCAATTTATTAAGCTTGTAGCTATAGTCACTTGATCCATGGTTAATAGTCTGACGTTTTAATTTTCAATAAAACTAAAACTTTCTCTTTTTTATTAATTCTTTCTGGTCTTTTTTATTGTTTTAGCATAAGGTCTTAGGATAACATTATTTTAATAAAAGAGATAATAATCCTCTTCTTCAAATATTTAACTGCTTTTAAAACCGAACCTCCAGCATTCAGTAAACGATTGACGAGGCCGATTGTTCCCTACCAATATGGCGGATGCATCGACGTGGGCGGGACTTCCGGGAGTTTCACCCCTGGCACTAATGCGCAGACTCGTGCTTCTCTCCGGTTCAATGGCGGCAGTTGGAGCGTCGTCCTTCGTGTTTTCTTGGGTTTTTGTTGACGGAGCAGCAGCGGGAGAGTTAATAAAGATGTAAGATAGAAACAGCAGCAGTTGATGAACTCTGGAAAGAAGAGAAACGGTTTGAAGCTCAGCAGGAACTGCTCAGTAACGGTTGAAGGAAAGTTTGGAGAGAGAAAAGCTACCAGAGATGTGGAGACAGCAGGTCAAACAGCGACTGGATGCAGCAGAGGAGCAGAGACACGAAATACTGGATGCTGCTTTCAGCCCCGAAGATCGGCTGCAGTCATTAGGTTTGGATGTTTTCATTGTTCCGAGCAGCTGAAGGGATGCTAGCTGCAGGTTAGCAGCAGCTTTACAGTCAAACAGCGGATGTTAGCTTGCAGCTAAATATGATCTCCACCAGTACAGGGTGTATTACGGTAGAAGTGCTGTATGGGTTCTGCCTGAGGAGGAAGGAAGCTGCGGAGGCATCTTTAGATTGATTTCTTTCTGACATTGAATCAGAGTTAAGATAAGAAAAGTCATGAGATTTTAATGTAAATTTAGCAAAACTGTTATGCTAATTCTTGTTTTTATACCTTGACGGCCTTTAATGTCAACCTTAGAAACAAAAGTAAGGCAAAACTTTAACTAGACCTTAGTTAAACATATAAAGTCTGCAGTAGCAATATTAGTTAACAGTTTTACCGATAAAATACTTTAACATCTGTCATTTTAACCAATTATTGGTCTTTTATTTATATAAGCTTGTGAAATAAAAATAGAAACAAGAAATGCTTTCAGTTTGGGTTTTTCTTTTTGCAGTGACACCAAACATGTACAGTCAGAGGATCTTCTCATGGGAACCGTTTTAGAGATAACTCAACATATATTTTCACCACTTGTAATCTGGAGTAATATGATCAATCTCTCAAACAGGTGTTCATTTAAAAGATAAAACCCCACAATATGGTGACATTATGGTTTACAAGGACCACCACTGTGTTTAGGGCTTTATTAAACTGACTTATTATTTTCCAAATACCATCCCAGGACACGCAAAAAGATACCAAAATGGGCAGAAGCAGCAGTCAGATAGCTACAATAATATTTATCCTGAACAAAATACAATTATTACAAGTAAACTTAGAGATATGAATGTTTAGATTATTAGTGGTAGAAATGATATTTTAAGTTATCTAGAATTCCAGCTGAAAGTTATTTCAAAATCCCAAATTTATCCTGTAAAGAATGACAGTTGAGTGTTAATAGGAAGAATTTCATTCTAGATATCTGAAAGTTTAGTTTTAAGTGAGTAGGAAGAATTGATTTATGCATACTTGTTGAAATATCTCCCTGTTATTAAATGTAAACCCAGCTTGCCATAAGGAATGCTGGGTGGCTCCATATAGTCAATGGAAACTCTGCTCACTCCTTAAATCTTTGGGACATTTTATTGAAGGGAATTTAATCTGTAAGAACCCTATGGCACAACTTATTAATGCTTTTAAAACTGTAACTTTTCAAACCTCTACTTTACTTGAGATCCCTAAAAGTCACTTTGTTAGCATCAGCTCCCATCCACAGGGCACTGTGAATTTATGGCAACCTGTCGTTGTGAATAAAAGATCTGGAGAACTTAGTTTAAGACGCATAGCAGTTACTGTTGTTCATATTGTGTTTAATTGTTGCCTGCAGATGTTCAGCAGATGCTGCTGGTTAAAGAGGCTCCTGAAGAACAGAGTCCTGGTGTGGACCACATAAAGGAGGAACAGGAGGAACTCTGGATCAGTCAGGAGGAAGGAGGGCAGCTCAGTGTGAAGGAAGAGACTGATGCCCCCAGGTGTCCAGAGACTCTCCACCTAAAGGAGGAACTCTGGACCGGTCTGGAGGGAGAGCAGCTCAGTGTGAAGGAGGCTGATGCAAACATGTTTCCATTAACTGCTGCTCCTCTGAAGAGTGAAGATGATGAAGAGAAACCTCTGTTCTCACAGCTTCATCAAATAGAAAACAGAGATATTCCAACCAGTAGCGTAGCTGACCAGATGAAAGTAGAACCTGATGAAGAGGACTATGGAGAAGCAGAATCCAACAGGAAGACAGATCTGAACACTCATGGAGACACTTTCAACTCTTCTGAGACTGAAGACAGCGAGGAAGATGATGTGAACCATCCTGACTCAGGATCTGAGACTGAAGACAGTAATGATGACTGGAAGGAGAGCAGGACTCGTGAGTCAGGTGGAAACTCTGTCAGCAGATCTATAAACTGCTCTGACTGTGGCCAACAGTTTGATACCAAGCTCTCTCTTCAGACTCACATGGCAGATCATTTACCAAATAGCTCTTCAGCTAATAGAAAATGTTTTAGCGAAAAGAAAAATGTAGACACACAAAAGAAAGACCAAAAGGGTTTAAAATGTGATGAATGTGGTAAAAGCTTTATGAAGAAAAATCATCTAAACCAACACATGAGAGTTCACACTGGAGAAAAACCATTTGGGTGTCATCTTTGTGGCCAAAGTTTTAGTATTAAATCAACTTTAAACAGTCACATGAGGGTCCACACTGGAGAGAAACCATTTGGTTGTAATGTTTGTGGGCATAAATTTAGCATAAAGTCATCTTTAAACAAACACATGAGAATCCACACAGGAGAGAAACCATTTGCTTGTCATGTTTGTGGACATACATTTAGTGTGAAGTCAGCTTTAAATATGCATGTTAACACCCATACAGGAGAGAAACCATTTGGTTGTGATGTTTGTGGACAAAAATTTAACCGAAAGTCAACCTTGAATTTGCACACAAAAAACCACACGGGGCAGAAACAGTTTGTTTGTGATGTTTGTGGAAAAGGATTTAATGATAATTCAACTTTAAAAAATCACATTAGGATCCACACAGGAGAGAAACCATTTGTTTGTGATGTTTGTGGACAAAAATTTAACCGAAAGTCAACCTTGAATTTGCACATAAAAAACCACACGGGGCAGAAACAGTTTGTTTGTGATGTTTGCGGAAAAGGATTTAATGATAATTCAACTTTAAAAAAACACATCAGGATCCACACAGGAGAGAAACCATTTGCTTGTGATGTTTGTGGACATAAATTTGGTGTGAAGTCAGCTTTAAATATGCATGTTAAAACCCACACAGGTGAGAAACCATTTGGTTGTGATGTTTGTGGACAAAGATTTACCCGAAAGTCAACCTTGAATTTGCACACAGGAAATCACACGGGGCAGAGACAGTTTGTTTGTAATGTTTGTGGAAAAGGATTTACTGATAATTCAACGTTAAAAAAGCACATCAGGATCCACACAGCAGAGAAAGCTTTTGGTTGTAACGTTTGTAGGAAAAGCTTCAATGACAAGTCAACTTTAGAAAAACATATGAAAATTCACATTGGTTGTAATATTTGCGGAAAAACATTTAACCAAGAGGCAAGTTTAAACATTCACATGAGAATCCAACATATGGTTATGATTTTATTGCCATAGATTCTTCAGGTTTAAGCTAACTATACCAACTCTCCTTAAAGTCCTGCTGGAAATGTTGAAAAGTTTCCAATTGAGGAGGGGCTGCTGCTCACTAATAAAGCTTATACATCTGATGCTAATGAAAATATCATTTTTATTCATAATATTGTTCAAGAAATAGTATTTTTAAGAGAACCGCTTGAGCTTCTGTGAGAATTTAGTTGTTTTAACAATATTTAGTTTTCTCCATCAGACGTTTTCCACATATTTGCTAGTAATGACTTTTATCTTAAAATTCATATTTTGGATCCAGTTCAGTTGCATCGCTTCATGCAGAATATGGTCACCCCACAACCTGAGTGATCTCTGTTATATTGGAGCCATCTTGGATGAGTCATGTGACTCATAAACCATCAGTATCATCTGTGCCACTTTCCCCTCCGTTTTCACCTGAAGTCTTCCTGTTTAAGGTTCTCTCTTTTTGTGACCTTTGTAGCTCTTTAGCGCCCCCTTTCTGTGCATCATGTGTTTCTAGATTGAATTGCAGGCTCTGTCTCTTGGACCCTGCCTGCTGCAGTCGTGACATCGCTCTGTTCCAAACCCGCCCTCTGCTTCAGTAATAACAGAGTCTGTCACATAATCAGCAGCTGCAAATAAACTGAAGATTTTTACAATATTTCTGAGGTTCTGTTCATTTTTAATGGAAGAATGTTTCTATTTCTTTTACTCCTAATGAAGTTCTGTAAATATGTCTCCATGAAATGTCCAATATTTTCCTGAAACTTGACTTTATTCTCTTTATTACATTCTGTTATTTGTTGATATGTGAAAAACCCACTTCCCGTATGGTCCAACAGAGCTCGGCTTGGTTCTGTTAGAACCTCAGAGTTTGGAAACACTCGTCTGACGTCCAGACGCTCAACTCTGTGTTTCCACCTCAAAGCCCTAAGCTGTCAGCAAACTTCAGGAGTAAAGACTGGATCTGAGCTTCATCTGGTGTTCAGCAGATGTTAGCTTGCTGCTTTTTCATTGAAAACGTTGGTCTACTGTGTTATTGTTAACACATTTCTGGATAATATGAACGGATAATATGAAACGGATCCAAACTGAAATAATATAAATACGGAATAAAGTTAAGCCCAAAGAAAAACCAATAACTCGGGCAGATTTGGATTTCAAGGGATTTTAATTCAGTCAAGAACCAGGAAGGCATCTTTCCAATTATATCAATGAACAAGAAAAAAAAACGTTTTATTTACAGCACAAGATATGGTTTCCTTTTAATAACAGCAGTATACTTATTGTTTCAACACAGACCTGCCATAATTACACTGTTATTAAGAAAAAAAAAACATTAACAAAACTTTTAATATTTATAAGTCATCTACAAAGTGCCCAGCTTTGTTTTCTTTATCCATCTTTATCTGTTATATATGTATTTACATACTTACAAAGATCAGTCTTGCACAGCCAGCCAGCCAAACTTCTCACCTGATGATGTGTGGATTTTTACTACCTTTAGGGGCGGGGCCTGGACCACTTGTTTTTTATTTTCTATAGTTGGATGCGGAGCTGGAGATCTGTGGCTGCTACTTGCAGGAGAGTGCTGCTATCATCATAACTCTGGGGGCATTTAAAAAACGCAGATATTTTAGTTTGTTATGCAGGTACTGTGGTCTTTGTCTACTGGCGTGAATGTGTTTTCACCTGTGGGCGCGCACATTAGCACAGAACTCTGCGGCGAGTGATACAGAGACCTAAATATATCAAGTAATATTTCAGGGAACGAAATAAGGCAGTTATATTTATCCTGGCCACTAGATGTTTGCAAGGAATCAATTATCAGTGTCAGCCTCTGAGCTCTAAACGACTCTAAAGTCATCTGAGAATCATGTAAGCATGAGGAGTGAATCACATTCTTACCTGTGTTTCTACCAGACTTTGCCAGGTCCAGCACTAATTCTGTACTTCCTTCATCGTGGACAGATAAATTATCTCAGATTTGAGATAATCTCAATGTGAGAAAGCTGCAGTAAACAGCAGGTTTTCTGGTGTTTATTTTAAAGCTGAGCAGCATAGAAAATAAATGCTGCCTCTTTTGTTTAGTTCTGGTCCTGGAACCTCAGAATGAACATCTCTGATGATCTGACAGGTTTACAGAACATGGTTCATACCTGACAGGGTATTTAGGCCCATAACCAGTGATGTCCAAAAGTCCGGTGTCCTGCATGTTTTAGGTGTTCTCTCAGGTTCTATGTAGCAGAAATAAACAAGTCCATATTTGAGATAATCTCAATGTGAGAAAGATAGCTAGTTAGCATCAATGCTAACTGTGGTCTGCTTGGGTTTGTCGCTCGCTGTCTTTTCTGGCCCTGCACAATGTACAGCTTCAGCACCGGTTCCGACACAGCTAATATCCAGTCCAACTAAGCAAAGATACTCTCTAGTGATAGGACTTTAATATGAAGGAGTTCTGCGCCATATTACTATCTGTATTTCCTCATACCGGCCTAGTGTTTGATGGAATTTAATTTGTTTTAAAAAACAACTTCAGGTTCATAAATCTGTTGACCAAATCGTACTAAACCAAACATGATTCATCCAAATGCTGGTTTATTCTTTTAGCATTTCATTTGTCATAGCTTATATGCACACAACAAAAGTAGAGACACAAACATTTATTTTCAAAATTCATAGTGAGATACAATGATACATGTTTGGGCTCAAGGCAACAAGAGTATTTTTACATCAGCAGCACCAAGTTGTGATGCTGCCTCCAGGGAGATGTCCAGTACTCCTGTATTCTGAGCTGGTAGCTAGCTTCCACAGTGCAACGGTCCCTCTTTTCCTTATTGGCACACATTCGCTGAAAGTCGTATGTTGTCTCTCCAGAGTTGGAGCAGTTTGTTGCACAGGAAGCAGAACATTTGGTCAAACATCCTGAAGTTCTGCAACCACAGCATGTTCGTGAAACCGGGAACAATAATATCCCACCATTGGGAAGGCCCGGCTAAACACCCAGACTGACAGATACATTTGGCACAGGGCAGATATCTGAAACATAAACAGCATACATATTACAGGTCCTTCTCAAAATATTTCAGGTCTTTTATTGTCTTAATACGGATGATTGTGGCATACAGCTCATGAAAACCCAAAATTCCTATCTCACAAAATTAGCATATCATTAAAAGGGTCTCTAAACGAGCTATGAACCTAATCATCTGAATCAACGAGTTAACTCTAAACACCTGCAAAAGATTCCTGAGGCCTTTAAAACTCCCAGCCTGGTTCATCACTCAAAACCCCAATCATGGGTAAGACTGCCGACCTGACTGCTGTCCAGAAGGCCACTATTGACACCCTCAAGCAAGAGGGTAAGACACAGAAAGAAATTTCTGAACAAATAGGCTGTTCCCAGAGTGCTGTATCAAGGCACCTCAGTGGGAAGTCTGTGGGAAGGAAAAAGTGTGGCAGAAAACGCTGCACAACGAGAAGAGGTGACCGGACCCTGAGGAAGATTGTGGAGAAGGGCCGATTCCAGACCTTGGGGGACCTGCGGAAGCAGTGGACTGAGTCTGGAGTAGAAACATCCAGAGCCACCGTGCACAGGCGTGTGCAGGAAATGGGCTACAGGTGCCGCATTCCCCAGGTCAAGCCACTTTGAACCAGAAACAGCGGCAGAAGCGCCTGACCTGGGCTACAGAGAAGCAGCACTGGACTGTTGCTCAGTGGTCCAAAGTACTTTTTTCGGATGAAAGCAAATTCTGCATGTCATTCGGAAATCAAGGTGCCAGAGTCTGGAGGAAGACTGGGGAGAAGGAAATGCCAAAATGCCAGAAGTCCAGTGTCAAGTACCCACAGTCAGTGATGGTCTGGGGTGCCGTGTCAGCTGCTGGTGTTGGTCCACTGTGTTTTATCAAGGGCAGGGTCAATGCAGCTAGCTATCAGGAGATGTTGGAGCACTTCATGCTTCCATCTGCTGAAAAGCTTTATGGAGATGAAGATTTCATTTTTCAGCACCACCTGGTACCTGCTCACAGTGCCAAAACCACTGGTAACTGGTTTACTGACCATGGTATCACTGTGCTCAATTGGCCTGCCAACTCTCCTGACCTGAACCCCATAGAGAATCTGTGGGATATTGTGAAGAGAACGTTGAGAGACTCAAGACCCAACACTCTGGATGAGCTAAAGGCCGCTATCGAAGCATCCTGGGCCTCCATAAGACCTCAGCAGTGCCACAGGCTGATTGCCTCCATGCCACGCCGCATTGAAGCAGTCATTTCTGCAAAAGGATTCCCAACCAAGTATTGAGTGCATAAATGTACATGATTATTTGAAGGTTGACGTTTTTTGTATTAAAAACACTTTTCTTTTATTGGTCGGATGAAATATGCTAATTTTGTGAGATAGGAATTTTGGGTTTTCATGAGCTGTATGCCAAAATCATCCGTATTAAGACAATAAAAGACCTGAAATATTTCAGTTAGTGTGCAATAAATCTAAAATATATGAATGTTAAATTTTCATCATTACATTATGGAAAATAATGAACTTTATCACAATATGCTAATATTTTGAGAAGGACCTGTACAATAAGTAACATAAACGTTGGGCTTATTGTGTATATGACCACTATAGCAGGCTAGTATTAGGTAGGATTAACTTACTTTCTGCCGCGTCCTGGGCTGTGGCGTAGGCAACAACCCGGGCCTGGGAGGAGTTCCCACTGTTTACAGTTGGGATGGGGAGCTGGTGACCTTGACTGGGAACATTACAGGGCGGTGGAAGGAGTACTTAGAGGATTGAGGACCTCAAGTCTCTGGATCTTGTTGGCTGTCTTGTTGAGGCTGACATGTCGCGGGCCCTTTATTAGGGGCCATCCGGTCTCTGTACAAGCGGAGCAGGAGTTTGGTCCGCATTGCCGGCACTAAGTTGGACCTGTTCCTGGTGCATGTTGGACTCCGGCAGGGCTTCCTTTTATTTTTAAATTTCCCTTTTCGTTTATCATATGCAGTAAATTGCTTTTATAGGTTTTCCTTAATATCGTGCCCATATCTATATGTATTGGGTAATCTAAACTAAAACCAGATAAATAATTAATTTAATCACTTATTAATTTTGTTGATTAGCTTATTTAATGTCTTCTTGTTTCTTTTCAGGACCGGTCAGGCTAGTCTTTGGGGTTAGCCAATGTCCAGGCTGACTGGAGGTGAGGTTTCACCAGCCATGGACTTTAGCGTGTGAAAATGACAGACCTGCAGGACGCAGTGGTGGTCTGCAGAGGGATTGGCTATGGGCCTCCTTCAGTCCTCCAGGGGGCGCTCTACAGAGCTCTGGAGGATCCAGCATTGAGCTGGGAGTTCCTGTGTGAAGGCGGAGTCTGCTCTCCAGGGGCCTCATGTACTAAACACAACTTGCAAGACTCGGCAGCCTCTGAAATTCAACAGCAGTCAAGTTTAAAAGAAAAGGTTGCATGCACATACAATTCAGAACACATTAGACTATAAGTGGCGATTCTACATCGCACTAAAACCTCCTCTACCCTGCCCACGCTATTCCTAATAAAGAAATAAAAATAAAAGGTGGATTTTACTTGTCGTTGTCTCCTCTGAGCGTGAGGGAGGTGAAGAGTTCCACGCGTTCGCGGATTCTCAGCAAAGCAGTCCATTTCCTTCCTTGGTGGCCTCCGTGGCAGAAAGGTAGAAAATAATGACGGACTGTCGCTAGTCGACTCGTACAAAAACAAGGAGGAATAATTGCGTCTCCTTGAAACTCCGTGTTTTTTTTTTTTTTGGTTACGTGTTAAACTCATGTCTTCGATTGGTAAAGTTGAAAACTTACAAGCCTTCTTATTCCTGTAGGCTTCATTTGCTTAGTTTTCTCATTGGCCAACGAAGGAGAATAAAAATAAAATCCACGTGGAACTTTTTCTCCAGAGGGATGCGCCTCAGTTGCTGGTCCGGTTTCCAGCGTGAAAAGCAATGGTGGGCCATCTCATACTCTGTTATATAGTTGGCGGTGGCCTCAGGTCTGCGACGCCCCCATCCTATCAGCCGTGGTGGCCGCTGGGATTTGTAGTAGTGGACTGTCCTGCGGTACAAAATGGCTGATGACGTTGGAAAGGCATAGTGGCATTCAGCAACATGCCAATGGTCCAATATTCAGCAAACAAGTGGTCCATTGATAATCAAAGATTTACTAATTTCATTTAATACTTGTAGAAAATGGAAAATCATTATACATCATTTATTTGGATACACTTGTTGTTTATACTTCTGCAAAAGATAAGACAGTTAATATGTGGCTCCACACAGGCCCCTCCAGTCTCTGAGTCCCAGAATATAAGAACATGCTTGTTTCACTCTCCACTGCTTCAACTGTGTATTTTAATAATTGTTGCATGGATCACACATAAGGATATTTATTGTAACTTTTACGGATTTAACTGTGAGCAGTTAATGAATGTTTCATGGATTACATGGAAAGATCTCACCTTATTTTGACAAGAGAGGAAGGCTGGATAAAATGTTTTTACGTATAATGTTTAATATATCAGACGAAAACAGACTTTGGTTCAGTTAAAATTAAATGTGTGAAGCGACTCAGTTGCATAAACAGATATTTGTTAATACAATACTGTTATAAATATGTGCCTATAAGTTAGCGAATTTTACAACTAGGGGAGAAAGTCCTCCTGTAACTTAAGAGATAAGAAATAGTTGTGGTTTTCCATCAATAAGAGTTTAGGTCAGATCCCTGCATCGGCTGGGTGGGGACAGGGAGACAAGCTGCTAGCGAGCAAGCAATGCTTGAAAATCAATAAAACATCCAGCACTGTTAGCTCAGGAATTGTGGAGCTGAAGCCCAGCAGATGTTTCCCAACATCCCACAATCTCATGATAGCAGACTTTTCAAAATTAAAAATCCTCAATTCGAATCCGGGTCATATAAGTTTAGAAAACAGGAAAGCGAGCAAGCAATGCAATCTCAGCTAAAATGTTTCTAATTTGTTTTTTACTCACTAATGTGATTTATCCGATATTTTAGTACAATATACTACAATAAAAGCAAAAGTACAAGTTTTAATATTACATTTCCTTGGTTACAGTAAAGTAAATTTTTCAATAGCTGATGCCAGAATCCTGATCAAGAGAAATGGATCAAGCTAAGCCAACTTTATTTATAAGCACTTTAAAAACATCACAACTGACCAAAGTGCTGAACACATTTTATATATAAGCATTTGTTCTGAATCACATGTATAGCACTGAGTTGTCTTAGGCAGGGGTGTCCAAATCCAGTCCTTATAGGCCGGTGTCCTGCAAGTCTTAGATTTGTCCCTGCTCCAACACATCTGGTTCTGTTGTCCTCATCAGCATGTAGGCAAGTTCTGGAAAGGTCTGATAACTATGGACTCGTTTATTTCTGCTACATAGAACCTGAGAGAACACCTAAAACATGCAGGACACCGGACTTTTGGACATCACTGGTTATGGGCCTAAATACCCTGTCAGGTATGAACCATGTTCTGTAAACCTGTCAGATCATCAGAGATGTTCATTCTGAGGTACCAGGACCAGAACTAAACAAAAGAGGCAGCATTTATTTTCTATGCTGCTCAGCTTTAAAATAAACACCAGAAAACCTGCAATTTCATTTGAATTAGCATTTTAAAGCTTCTTTCTTTTATTTAATGCTGTAATTTTTATATTTCTTGTCTATGTTACACAAAGCACTATGAATAATCTATTTTCTGTATGAATTTTGATTAACAAATATTTTTTCTCAGTTTAAAATGATCAGATTAGAAAAAGAAAATCAACCACGTATGTGCCTACATGTACCTGAAATTAAATCTGTGTTGAATTATCTTATTTTCTACATTTCCATAAAATACCTTCTATATCTATTCCGGACAGAACGGAAGATGACGGGTACGAGTACATTCTTTATCTACAATGTTTTTGATGACAGCCACATGCTGAAACATTCTCTTGCTTTGAGTCTGTTGAGATTAAATTGTTAAATAATTAAATATTAACAGCGTTTCCCCTTCCATTGTCCAAGGAGGGCGTCCCACCCCACCAACAAGACTGCTCGCCCCTCCAAGAGGATCATGGCATAGAGTAATAATACGTTTTCACAGATAATGTCATTCATTTTATTCGATCTCGTCGTGAGCGATTTCTGGCCCTGTGTTGTCGCTACTCTACTTTCTATGGCCAAACTTGACAAAAGCAGGAAGAAATCATTCTCTGTGTCACCGACGCTGAGTTATGTACGCTCCCTGTCCCAACAGAGGACAGAAAAACATGTCGCTAAAACCTGGAAAGCAGGCAAGGATATCTGCGGTTTTAAAAAGCACCAAATTTAGTTTTGATGGCAGCACTTTCATAATTAAATACATGCAGACAGAGAAAGAAAGATGATAGATAAAGATGGATAGAGACAGAAACAGATAAAAGATGTGATAAAGAGAGACAACAAGATGAAGAAATAAGAAAGATGGAGAGACAGTTATGATATAGAAATGACATATAAATACAATATGTAGAAGATAAAGAAAGAACATTGTAGTTTTTTGTCCTTAGGAACAGGCTGCAGACTGTTCGAGCACCATTACAAACAATAAAGCGGTTTTAAACCTGTTAAAACACGGCAGCTCTCCTCTTCACTTAAGCGGTATAAAAGGTCGAATATTCCCTACCAATATGGCGGAGAGATCAACGTTTACGTGTTGCCTTTTGTGGGCGGGACTTCCGCTGCATGTCCGAGGGTCCAGCCCCTAACCCCCAGTGCGCAGACTCGTGTTTCTCTCGGTTCAATGGCGGCAGTTGGAGCGTCGTCCTTCATGTTTTCTTGGGTTTTTGTTGACGGAGCAGCAGCGGGAGAGTTAATAAAGATGTAAGATAGAAACAGCAGCAGTTGATGAACTCTGGAAAGAAGAGAAACGGTTTTGTAGCTCAGCAGGAACTGCTCAGTAACGGTTGAAGGAAAGTTTGGAGAGAGAAAAGCTACCAGAGATGTGGAGACAGCAGGTCAAACAGCGACTGGATGCAGCAGAGGAGCAGAGACACGAAATACTGGATGCTGCTTTCAGCCCCGAAGATCGGCTGCAGTCATTAGGTTTGGATGTTTTCATTGTTCTGCTAGCTGCAGGTTAGCAGCAGCTTTCAGGGACCTGATGGGTTTAGCTTGTTAGAACATGTGAAAACTATTCTCTGATTTTAATGTCTTTGTAGCTTAAAAGCATGGCTAATGTGTGTTCTTGTTTTGACATTAAAAGTGTAATGCAAAACTTTAACTACACTAAAACTAGTCAATGATTTTAAAGCCTTTTCTCCCCACTATGAACCTCTTTCAATATGTTGTGTATTATTGACTAGACAACAAGGTTCTGACAGCAGCTGAACAGTTAGTAGATACCAGGGATAAACTAAAAACAAAAATAATCTTAAAAAGCTGCTTAGACTACAATAATCATTAATGCGTTCATGCTTTCTGTGCCAGTCATGTATTTGGTGTGTGGTGTTTTTGTTTAATGCAGCAGATTTGTTTTAAACGCATTAAGATGTAGAGGTGAACTTATTAGGAAGCTTTTTCATGGAAAGCTTGTTCTATTTCATCCGACCGCCAGAGGCGGTGCTTCGGGCACTGAATGATCATTCTTGCGCATGCGCAGGTCGAGAATTTAATAACAACTTGGTCACATGTGACCTACCGGTGGCTCACGTGAGTCTATACAGTCACATGACACCGGGAGCCCAGTCCCTTCCTTCTTCTCGCGCGCAGGTTGATGAATGCAGGTGTTGACTTGTGTTCGTTGTTCCTCTTGCTGCTTGCTGCTAGAAGCCTTGTGATCGGTTGTGGTCGGAGCTGCGGATGGCTCTGCCCTCCAGAGGCTGCGCAAGCTGCTTTTTCTTCCATGTTTTCAGGTAAGTTTGTTAGGCTCGCCGGTAGCATTTTTTTCTGCTCATGCTGAGTCCGTTTAATTTTCGGCAGTGGTTTAATGCTCGCTTTTGTTTATTCCTGTTTGTCTGACTCGCTGGTGGCGTTTTCTGCTCGTCCTACGGCTCGTTGCTGTTTTTGCCGTAACAGGGTCTTGACGGCATTTTTTTCTGCCCGTTCGACCCCATCTGTTCCCATCTGTCCCTAAGTCATGGACAATCTTTGTTGTGCATCCTGTTCAGCTCCTCTGCAGCCTGAGGACGGTCATGACATGTTCCCTCCCTGCCTTGGGGTTGACCATCTCAGGGAGGCGCTTTCGGATCATGCCTGCTCTAATTGCAGCGTTCTGCCCGAGCAGTATGGTTGGCCTGGCTGTCCTCGGTGGAGCAGCCTGCTGACTGGGCGGTGTCTGTCCAGCGGGATCCGTTGCCTCATGGACAGGCTGCGGCCTCGACGTAGCGGTCCGCTGAGGATGTGCCTTTGGCGTCTGGGAGGAGAGCCAAGCGTCGCAGGCCCCTGGGACTGTCCGCTAGAGTGAATCAGCTTTCAACGGAGCTGGCCCAGACGAAGGCCTTCGTTCAGTCTCTCCGAGCGGATGGTGGCCGCGGCAAGGATGATGCTATTTCGGTTGCGGCCTCGGGCACCCTTTTTCGAGAGACCTTTCTGGAATTGGGCTCCCGGACCTCAGGTTGGGGCTCCGGTGCCTCTCAGGGAGGTGCAGTGGAACCGGTGTCTGCGGCTATTAGAACGGCTCTGGGCCGTTTGCAGCTGGATGTTCCCTCAGCCCAGTCTGCTCCATCTAGCGCCTTCTTTAGGCGTCGTGATGCCGAGGCCGCCTTTTTTGTTCCTCCCTCGGCGGAGTATGTCCAGGAGCTGCATGCTTGCTGGACGGACACGAGGGCTTTTTCCCGCCGACGGCGGTTGGCAGGGCCCTGGCTGCCATGCACGAGGCGCCCAAGTTTGGGTTGGGCTACATGCCTCCTGAGGGTTCTTCCAGGCACGGGGACTGTGGATCCTGCCTTATTTGGACAACTGCCTCATTTGTGCTGGGACCCGCGATCAGGCGATCCAAGACACTCGGACGGTGCTCGCCCACATACATCAGCTGGGTTTGAGAGCGAACCTGGAGAAGAGCAGCCTGATCCCCTCCCAGGTGACTGTTTTCTTAGGCATGATTCTAGACTCTGTTTCCATGACCGCCTGTCCTTCTGCTTGGCAAGTTGACGATATTCTGGGCATGCTTCCGTCTTGGCAGGGTTCCAGGGTTTGTGGAGTACCTGCGTCTTCTGGGCATGCTCACTGCTGCGTTCAGGGTGGTGCTTCTGGGGCTTCTTTCATTGTGGCCCCTGCAGATGTGGCTGAATGGGGTCGGCCTGGACCCCTCCCGGCGTACTCACAGGCTCCGACGGCTTCGGGTTGTGCCTCGGTGGCTACAGTCTCGTTCGTCCCCCTTCTGTGTCGAAGGGAAATCGTCCATGCGGATGCTTCCTCCAAGGGTTGGGGAGCGATTTGGCAAGACCTTGCGGCTCAGGGGGTGTGGTCCCTGCGGCAGTGCGGGGTCCATATCAACGTTCTGGAGCTGATGGCTGTGTTCCTGGTGCTCCGTGCTTTCCTTCCAGGGCTGCTGGGGAGACATGTGTTGGTTCGGTCGCACAACACCACGGTTGTCTTTCACATAAATCACCAAGGGGGGTCCAGGTCTCTGAGACTACTGTCCCTGACCTGCCGACTCCTGGTCGGGGCGGCGCCACGCCTTGCCAGCCTCAGGGCGGCCTATATTCCGGGTCCGCAGAATGTGTCCGCGGACTTTTTGTCTCAGCAGGTGCCGCTTCCGGGGGAGTGGCGGCTTCACCCAGAGGTGGTGGATCGCATTTGGGCGACCTTCGGCAGGGTGGAGATAGACCTGTTTGCCTCTAGAGATGCGTTCACTGTCCCCTCTGATTATCCCTGATGGACAGTGCCAGTCCTCTGGGCTGTGGCGCACGGGTGACCCTTCTCTATGCCTTTCCCGCATTCCCCCTGATCCCCCAGACGCTCCTGAAGGTTCTCCAGGACAGGCACGAGCTTCTGTTGGTAGCCCTGTTTTGGCCAGGGAGGACCTGGTTTCCTCTGGTGCGCAGGCTCTGCTCTGGCTCGCCGATGCACCTCCCCTCCAGGAGAGACCTCCTCTCCCAGATGGGGGGCTGGATTCTCCACCCCAATCCGGGCCGCCTAAAATCTGGCTTTGGCCGCTACAGGTGCAGGCTCTGCCTTCTCCCATTATAGGGGCAGGATGAGACAGATCATGACTGGCGCATGGGCACCGTCCACACGGGCCGCCTATGGTGCTAAGGGGGCGGTCTTTGCTGACTGGTGCCGTAGTAAGGGGCTGGACCCTGTTCGCTGTCCTGTTTCCCATTTGCTGTCCTTCCTTCAGGAGTTGCTGGATCTGGGGCGATCCCTTTCCACTTTGAAGGTGTATGTGGCAACCATTTCCCGTTGGCATGCCGGGTTTGGTGGTTGCTCTGTTGGCTGGCATTGGGATGTCACACTGCTCCTGAGGTGTGCCAGGCACTTGTGTCCACCCAGGTGCCCTGTGGCCCCTGCGTGGGATTTGTCGCTGGTGCTTGCGGCCCTTCAGTCTCCCCCTTTTGAGCCTGTTACGAGGATGGGCCTCAAGTGGCTCTCCCTGAAAACCGACTTGCTGGCCATAGTTTCTGCTAAACGGGTGGGGGAATTGCATGCTCTGTGTGTGTCTGAACCATGTTGTCGGTGGAACCCGGATGGCTCCGGTGTTACGCTGTGGACTAATGCTTCCTTTGTTCCAAAGGTGCCTGCAGTGGATTGCAGTGTTCTGCTGCTCCGGCTTTCCCGTTTTAATCCTGGTACCTCCTCTGAGCCTCTTTGCCCTGTCCGAGCGCTCGAGGCGTATGTCTGCTCCACAGCACCCATTCGTCAGACTGACTGTCTCTTTGTCTGTTATGCTGGCTCTCGGAAGGGTCAGGCTCTTTCTAGACAGCGGTTGGCACGTTGGATTGTGGAGATGATCTCTGTGACTTACTTCTTGCAGGACCGTCCCCTGCCGGGCGGCTTGCAATGTCGCTCCACTAGGAGCCTGTCCACCTCATGGCCTGCCATGACCGGGGTGCCTCTAGAGGCCATTTGTGAGGCAGCTTCCTGGACGGCGCCGAGCACCTTTGCCAGATTTAACAGAGTGAACGTCGCCACGCCTCATCCCCTGTAGGGCATACTGGAGCAACCGCCTTCTGCGTCCCGCTGAGGTTGGTGGGGTTGCTGTGTTTCTTGGGGTCTCCGTGGGATCCCTCGGGACCCTGTTGAAATATGTCATCCAGTGCTTAGGGATGAAATAAAACGAAAGTTACGACTGTAACTACGGTTCTATGAATCCCGATGACTGCCAGAGCGCTCGGTCCCTCAGTCTCAGCATGCTCGCCAGAAGATTGTCAAGACTGGGCTCCCGGTGTCATGTGACTATATAGACTCGCGTGAGCCACCGGTAGGTCACATGTGACCATGTTGTTATGAAATTCTCGACCTGCGCATGCGCAAGAATGATCATTCAGTGCTTGAAGCACCACCTCTGGCGGTCAGTAGGGATGAAATAGAACCATAGTTACAGTCGTAAATTTCGTTGCTGAGATGAGAGCGAACTGTTTCTTTCCAGTAGGCTGGACCGGTGGTTCCCAAACATTTCCATACCATGGCCCCCCAAACAGCATTAGTTTCTTAGCTATCATTTTTCTTGCCCTCGGTGGAAGACACACGCGTTTTCTCTCCCTCCCTGTTCTGCTTTTGTCTGTATTTTTCTCACAGCCTCGCTTTGCATATCCTCCAAATTTGTAAATTATGGATTTGGTCAGCTGGACTCTCAAAGTAATTGATCAAATGGTTTCGACGGGAAGACAGGCTAAAGGAGAACCCTCTTATCCAGACGGGACGTTCTTCTCTAGATACACAATGGATTCTTGGCAGCAGTGGAAGATTGTGTGCCTGACTACGATGTCGGTCGAGGACGTAGAAAATGTGTACATATTTGGACTTTTGATAACAGGATTTCTCCTTTTTGGAGTTGGTGGTTACCTGGCTTATCGAGTGATTTGCAAAACGTGGGCGGCTGTTCAAAGCATTCCAAAGCTACCTGCAATGTTGGATGGAATCTGTAGAGCGATCAACACTCAGAATGAAATGTTAAGAGAGCAGAATTGCGAGCTGGACACGATTCTTGAACAGAATCGCAGCCTGGCAGCGGTTAGACTCAGAGGTTAAAGGATATAATCTTGGAGAAGTTGTACGCTCGAGATCTGCGGAAAATACCAGAAATTTGGCTATTTGGATTCACAATTGAGACATACTTATAAAACTCTTAAGGTAGTTGGAAATTCACAACTGCCTGAACCACAACATTTATTGATTTTCTAAATCTGGCGCCCCAATGTGGTCTTGGCAACTGGCTATCGACAAAATATGTCCTGGATGTTATATAAACACGACGCTCTTCCCCAGCACTCCCCTACCAGCTGTGTGCTGATAGGACCATGCGGCCGATTGATAAAACTTCCACCTTTCTTCTCAAGGACAATGGCGCTTCTATCAGTGTTGACAGTCTAATTCTTGCAAACAAACTCAGACTTATATATTCACACCGTCAAGATTCCACCGTACCCTTGGGAAATCTTTACTTATGTGTATTTTGCTTACCCCTGCTGAGGTTTTTTGTACTATTTCAGACTATTCTGCTAAGAATAGTCTGAAATATGAACTTTTTCCTCCTATCTTACTTTACTAAATGAGTGATTTTGTTACTTTTCATAGATTTTCAGATTTCTCTGGAGGATTACCAGCAAAAGCCAAATATTATTAATATTTGAAAATTTGACTAAGCTGTTTTTACACCAATGTCCAGAGATTTCGAGATTTCTTAGAAGGATTCATAGATTTATTTTAGATTTCATAGAAGGATTGTATTACAACAATTTCGTACCAGTGAAAGCCAAACATTATTAGTATTAAAAAGTTTGGACCTACCAGTGACCCAGCTTCTCTACTTAGACTTCAGTGAGTGCCCATGACTGTTACAATTTGAATGATGGGACCACAGCTGCCTCATACCAGGGACCTCAACAATTAATATTATCAATTTTCTGCTAGCACAGGATGAATTCCTTACCACAGAGGACTTAATTAGCTAATTACCTCTATTAGAAAGATTGGATTAGAACCAGTTCTTACCAGTAAACTTCCAAGGATTATTAATGTCATTTGATTTGTTTTTCTGTGTTTGATTTTCTGTATCATTGTAATGTTTTTTCTCATGTACAGCGCTTTGAGTGCCTTGTTGCTGACAAGTGCTATATAAATAAACTTGACTTCTGGGCAGGGACCCTTTTTTGCAAACCCACAGACGATGCTAAAAATTACGTAAGAAACATAAACTTTTTAAGATGTCTTTTATTAACTATTGAATAATCAATACATTTTTTTATGTAAGAATATTATTAAAATATGTTACAATTATAAACCCACTGAATAACATTCAACAAACTGTTGAGAATAAGAACAGTGTTTTTTATCATCCCCCCAACCTTTCAGGCGCCCCCTGGCGGCCCCCACTTTGAAAACCACTGGGCTAGACTACTGACTTTCTGGGGTCTACATTTGCCTTAAACCCAAGTCAGAAAGACATGAACATTGTTTAAAGTTCTTCTTGATTATTTGAGGCCAATTTGTTACTGCATCATCTGCCAACATCCTTGCATGTTTTTTCTGCAGTGAGCAGTTTAAAGCCTTTATGCAACTTAGTATCTCAGGTTCACCAGTCCTTACTCACCTGTTGCGAGGTTAAAACAGATGGAATAACACATTTTCCTTGTTATAAAAACTGTGACAGCAACAGATGCAGATCACGTTTACCACTTAGATGTATTAATAGGTTTCATTTGTCCATGATGTACTTGTGTTTCAGTGGTCCAGTCAGATGTTCAGAAGATGGTGCTGGTTAAAGAAGAGGCTCCTGATGATCGGAGTCCTAATGGGGACCAGCAGGATTCAGAGTATCTCCACATAAAGGAGGAATGGGAGGAACTCTGGAGCGGTCTGGAAGGAGAGCAACTAAGACTAAAGGAGGCCAACAGGTTTACATCAACTGCAGTTCCTACAAAGAGTGAGGATGATGAAGAGAAACCTCTGTTCCTATTGCTTCCTCAAGACCAAAGAGACAAAAAGTATCTTCCAACCAGCAGCTCAGCTGCTCAGATGAAAGCAGAAACTGATGAAGAGGACTATGGAGGAGTAGAATCCAGCAGGAAGCCAGATCTGAACACTCATGGAGACACTTCCAACTCTTCAGAGACTGAAGACAGTGAGGAAGATGATGAAACTGTGAACCATCCAGACTCGTCAGACTTTGGGTCTGGAACTGAACGAAGTGAGGGACGACTGGGAAGGAGGACGGAGCTCCTGAATCTCAGAGTGGTAAACACTCGATTCAGGAACACATGATAAGTCATCCAGAATGAGATCTTCAAGGTGTTCATTTAATAGGAACACGTTTAGAAGCGAGTAATGGTGACTCGCTGAGGGAAATCCAACGGCTCTGAAATGTGGTTTGGTGGTGTCTGTGGAAAAGTTTCAACAGAAAATATCTGAGTGTCCACATGAGATCCACACAGGGGGACAAACCATTTGTTGTGATGTTTTGGAAACAGATTTAAGCAAAAGGCACATTTACAAACCCACCTGAAAGGTCCACACTGGTGATGAAACCGTTTGGTTGTGATGTTTGTGGCAACAGGTTTAGGTTAAAGGTCGACTTTAAAAACCCACCTGAGGATCCACGCTAGGAGACAAAGTGTTGGTTGTGATGTTGTGGACAAAGATTTAGAAAAAGACACATTTGAACCTGCACACCAAAATCCATACCGATTATAAGCTGTTTGGATGTGATTGTTGTGAACAAAGATTTAGCAAAAAAGTCAACTTTAAAAGACACCTGAGAACCACTCAGGAGGACAACCATTTGTTTGTGATGTTTGTGACACAGATTCCGATTGAAGTCAGCTTTAAACAACACACATGAGGATTCCACGGGGGACAAACCGTTTGGTTGTGATGTTGTGGACACAGATTTAAGCAACTTGGACATTTAAAAGCACACGCGAGGAAGTTCACAGTGGTGACAAACCGTTTGGTTGTGATGTTTTGGACAAACGTTTATTCAGAAGTCAACTTAAATGGACACCAGAGAATCCACGCAGGAGACAAACCATTTGGTTGTGATGTTTGTGGACAAAGATTTAAGTTAAGTCGGCTTTAAACACACACCTGAGAATTCACACTGGTGATAAACCATTTGTTTGTGATGTTTGTGGACACAGATTTAAGCAGAAGGCAGATTTAAAAATTCACATGAAAATCCATGCAGGTGATCAACCGTTTGGTTGATGCTTGTGAACACAGAGTTAGACATAAGTATTAAAAAGTCATATGAGAATCAACAGATGATGGGAAACCTGTAAATATTAAGAATATTGTTGGGAGAAACAGGAATGTTCACATAGAATCTAAGACACTTTATTTTTTTATTTGAAGCACTATTATTTAAACTGTTTAATTTATGCCAAACTCTGCATTTGAGTTGAAATGTAGATTTGTTCGTAACAAACTTTGTGGAGTCAAAGGCCAGACTTTTCTAACATCCTTGTTATACGATATCGCCTTTCATTTCAATGCAGTTAAAAAGACTAGATGCCACATAAAATCTCCCTTTAACACCGTTAATACTATAGCAACACTGTTTGATCTTTACATAAACTCATCTGTCACGGAGTTTTAGGACCAGAATGTTGCTCCGAGCGTTGCAGCTCTCACATGTCATGTATACTGCTGCATATTCCACGCTCTGCAGAGGCTTCATTCACCTGAGAATGCAGGAGAGTCGAAGTGAAACTGTTGTCATCACTCTGATTAATGTGGCTAATAATTATCTGACCTGGTATTGGTGCTGATAGAGCATTGACATTTAATTCCCTGATGATCAGTTGATCTTTTAATATGAAATAATATGAATAGAAAAACCAAACATTATGTAAAATAACATACCCGGCCCAGACTCAGCAGAACACTTTGAATTCTACAATAAGCATGGTCTGAGATAATATGAAATTGTCATGGAATGATAACCTTGAGTAAATAAAAAATACTGCTTCATGGTATTAACACAAATATGTACAACATGATCTATTTTCTTTTCATACAAAGAAGCTACAGTTAATAAATTGCTGCTGCCTGAATAAATTTGATTATTAAAGATATAATGTTGTTGAGAGCACAGCTAAATGTGGTGACGGTCGGCCTTTTCATATACTCATTACAATGAATTAGAACTAAGCTAAATATATTAAGCAAAGTTAAGCTTTACTTAAATAAGTATTCTATTAAAATTTAAGATGGTGTCATTTAAAAGATTTGTTAAAAAGAAGACTAGATCTGAATTTAGTAGACATTTAACTCTAGAATTGTATCACTTCTTGCTTCTCATGCAGAAACACTGAAAGCTAATATTAGCTGGTTAATTAGCCAGGCTCGGTCAGCTACATAAGAAATACTTCCTAACTAACAAGGTTGGTTTCATAACAGGAAGTTGCAATGGTTTTAATGCTTTTATTCCCTCTTGTCTAGAATATTTTTAACGCGCTTTTCTCATCTATCAACAATAAAGCCTTAGACCTCCTTCAGTTGGTCCAAAACTCTGCAGCAAGTCTCCTAACTGGCACCAAGAGCAGATCTCCCATCACTAAGGTTTTAATGTCTTTGCATTGGTTACCAGTTCATTTAGAATCCATTTTCAAATCCTGACTTTAACTCTCAGGCCCTGTGTGGTCTAACTGCTACCTGTATTACTGAATAGCTAAAGGATCCAACTGCAAATGGTGCCTTAGGTCCTCAAACCAAGGTCTGACCATAGTCCCAAGATCAGGTTTAAAACTGGAGGAGATCAATCTGTCCAGACTTTCTTTTTAGGTTGTCTGGATTCATTAAAAAAGCAGCTGAATATGTTCCTATTCAAACATGCATTTATTTAAATGTTATTGCATTTCTTTGATTATTTATATAATTTAGTTTGGTCTTTGTGTTTTAATCATGTTTTAATTTAATCAGGTTATAAAGTTTATGCTCTATTTTTGAAGCACTTTGTGCTTTTCATCAGCAAAATGGGTTAAATAAAGACAATTTACATGCTTTATAAACATGTCTGATAGATCATCTGTGGAGGGAGCTAAAAATTGGTGTGATGGGAAGGACGCCTAATGCAATGCAGTGTTATAGGCAGACTAGATGACATGCGTTTGATGAGAAAATGTTTGCAATGCTGACATGTGATCATCTGATCAGCCAAATGTAATAATCAGACAAATGTCTCATTATCAGCAGGCTTCTGTGCTTTAGTTGTCACTCGGTTGGTAGTTGGATTATTTTGGGTGGTTGTCCTTTTTGTTGTTGATGGGGTTCAACATGGTTTTCTCTTTGTTGTGATGCTACGTTCTTTCCTGTGTTCTTCATGAGTTGGTTTAAACTCTCATTTTAATATAGCAGTGGCTAAATTAAGTCTAGTTGTGGCATGATAAAGAAAAGTAAAGTAGAGGTGTATTACGGACTAAAATTTATGAATTTTAATATTTTAGGGCCGAACAACCCTCCTGTTGGAATAATGTAATTCTTTAACCCATTCATTGATGCACTTTGTCCTTTTTGGTCCATCTTTATTACCATTAAGTTAAACGTTTCCTCTGGGGAAGACGCAGTTCCGTAGAACTCTGCTTCTGTCCCGTTTTTAACAATTTCCTTCTGTCTCTTGACCGAACTTTCCTTTTACGTCTGGGTAATAGGGGTAATATTCCTCTAAAACTGGCAGACGTCTCTACAGGAGTTTAGAGCTTTCTGGCGCTCCAGTCGCTTTCCTCCTAGAAAACACATCTTCTCAGGAGAACCTCACTGAACCACCGAGGGGAGGGGTCTTTGCCAGTGAACCGCTGTTCTCCGCACACAGCCGGGTCCGCCCTGCTCAGCTCTAATGTAGAAACTCCCAAATCACCTCTGTCCCCAACACATACCTGTATTATAATTTAAACTTTTTGTCTGATTAAGACCTTTTAAACTTTTAACAGTTTTAAAGTTTTTATAATTTTGGGAGTCAATTCCTTAGAACAAAAATAATGTTGTAATTACTCCTAATGCGCTCATTTTATGAGCAGGAACAGAATTAGGAGTGGAACAAATACAATACAACTTTATTTATAAAGCACTTTAAAAAGAACAGTGGGGACAATAATGCTGTACACTGATAAAACTAAAGAAATAAATGTATGCTTAGCCGATCTAGCATGAATACAATAATTCTAGAATCACCCTATAAAACATAAAAACAATATAAAACAAACTAATAAAAATTGTTAAATTAATCAAATAAGAGTAAAAGACTAAGAGCCAATAGTGAAAAACCAAGGAGAAAAAAATGTGTTTTAAGAGAGGACTGAAAAACAGTCTGCTGGTCTAATTTGCAATGGCAGCTTATTCCACAATTTGGGGGCAGCAACTGAAAAGGCTCGGTCAACTCTCAACATATTTGTTGGCTTTGGGACAACCAGCAGTGACTGATCAACCGACCTGAGAGAGCGTGAGGGAACATACATTTGAATCAGGTCAGACAAATACTGAGGGGCAAGACCATTTAAACACTTAAACCTAAATAAAAGAACTTAACTGAAAAACCAGTGGAGAGATACCAAAACAGGAGTGATCTGTTCATGTTTCCTTGTGCCAGTTAAAAGGCGATCAGCAGCATTTTGAACCAGCTGAAGTCGATTAACGAAAACCAATGAGACCCGAGGAAATTAGATTAGATTCGTTTTAGGTTTATTTCACGCTGGAACAGTCAATACCGACAGCTTACTGGTGCACCGTTTCTTTTTTTCTTTGTTTTTACTGTTGTTTTTTTTTTTATTGTTGAAATAAACATTTTGTACCATACTCCTGCACATCCTGCCGTTTCTACACGATCAGTTTAGGGGACAATGAATCGACGGGCAAAATCACCTAAAATAAGAACCAAAATCCATATCAATCTCCATTTCACCTGTCATCTATTGGATCCATGAAGTCCTTTGGTCCGAATAACCTAGATATTAGTTTTAATAAATGGGCAGAATCCAAATGTGAATACATTCATCAACTGTTTGCTAGTGGTCAGTTGAAAACATCTGAGCGACTCCAAACTGAATCTAAACTCCCCAACACGGATCATTTCAGATTCTCACAGCTCAGATCCTGCCTGGTGTCACATAAGGGGTGGAGTACAATCAGAACTCCAACTCCCCTTGAGAAGGCTCTAATTGATGTCCAGGTAGGAAGAGCAGAAGGAAAATAAAGCATTTTATCCAGTATTTTGTGTCCATGAACCAGGTTGCTACTATAACTCAGGTAGCAATTCAGCAGAGATGGGAGGAGGAAATGGGCCTGAGGAAGACTGGGAGGCATTATGCACCGAAGCTCTTTTCATTACAAATCCACACACACGAAGAGAGTTTAGGTGGAAAACAATGAAGTTATTCAGAACTCTGAACTTTACATCGAACGGGCACGGCAGTGGCGCAGAGGTAAAGCCTGCGACCCGTTTACAGAGGCCTTAGTCCTTGACGCAAGCTGTCGCAGGTTTGAGTCTCGGTCCATTTACATTTGCTGCATGTCTTCCACCCCCCTTCTTGAACCTACTTCCTGTCAACTCACTTTTGAAAAAATTAGAAATAAAGGCTATTAGTGCCTAAAAAAATAAATAAAATCATCAAGGATGGGTCCAAATAATACCAGCTTATGCTGGAGAAATTGCAACACCTAATAGCAGATCACATCCATGTATTCTTGTCATGCCCAAGGCTGAATGTATTCTAGGAGGATGGACTCGAAGCTTTCAATGCCAGCATAGCACCAGAGCCCAGTTTTGCATTGTTGGGTCTTACCCCAGAAGATCTGCTACTTAGATGGATGCTCTGTGACTTTATGACAACACACTTTTATCATAAAGTTGTCCCTTTTCTCTTATTTGTGTTAGGATTATGATGATTGATTAATTAATATTTATCAATAATTATAATTGAAAATCATAATTTAACAAAATTAATTTCTTAACCAAAAATCTTTATTTATGAATTGAAGCCAGAGATGTCCTCTGGTGTTGTAATTGTAGCCTAAAGCCCTTGATAATTACAATTATTAAATTCTCTGTAATAGTTGATTACTATTATTAGATGTCACTGTTTAATCAACTGTTTCTGCCGAAACGTGGGGAACTTTAACCTTATTTTGACTGACAAATCACTCTTGCACAAAATAAACACAAACGCCTTCTCTTTATCTACGTGAATATTTATTAAATCAACAGTCCTGATACAATCCGCTCTCCCATTCAATAATCTTGCTCTCAGGCATTACAACAACACAGCAAAACACAGAGCTGGGAAGCACAGCGGCTTTCAGATGTCCACAGCAAATCAAAGTTTACTGCGCGTCCGCAGTTAAACTCCAAGAAGAGCGGTCAATCTCCGTCCTCTGGCCTCCTTGGCGAAAGGGGAAAATATGATCTGACCGTCAACAGTCGACTGGAACAAAACAAGGGTGGTAATCCGTCTCCTTGAGAACTCCGTGGTTTTTTGGTTATGTGTTAAACTCACGTCTTTGATCGGCAAAGTGAAAACTTACAAGCCTTCTTATTCCTGTAACCTTAATTCGCTTAGTTTTCTCGTTGGCCAACGAGGAGAATTAATTGAAATCCATGTGGGATCTCTTCTCCAGAATGCTGCTTCAGTTGCGTGGTAACCGCGTCTAGGTCCCAAGTTGAAAGCAATGGTGGGCCGTCTCATACTGTGTTATATAGTTGGCTCTGGCGTCAGAGCTGCGACGCCCCCATCCTATCAGCCGTGGTGGCCGCTGGCATTTGTAGTAGCGGACTGTCCTGGGATACAAACTGGCCAAAAACGCCGGAAGGCCTGGTGGCGTCCAGCAACGTGCAAATGGTCCAATATTCAACAAAACATGGTCCAACATTTGTTGTTAATAAATGAGAAATTAAACAAGATTTTGTTGTTGAAGAAACTTCTTATCTTAGTTTTTACTTAATGTCACCAGTCGTAAAATATTGCATACTTTACCCTACCTGCTGCTAACACTAAGAATTTATAGGTTTGTGCTGATGATACAAACCACTGTCAATGGTGGACATTAGCACAATGCCTAAAAACTTGTAAGATGTAACCTTACAGTCTAAATGTCAGTTATTTTTGTATTTGCCATGGTAAGAGAGTAACAGATATTTCAAACTTTAAAAGCCATAAGTATGATGCAAAGCAATTTATTAAGCTGTGTAGCTATAGTCACTTGATCCATGGTTAATAGTCTGACATTTTAATTTTCAATAAAACTAAAACTTTCTCTTTTTTATTAATTCTTTCTGTTTTTTTTTTTTTAATTGTTTTGGCATAAGGTCTTAGGATAACATTATTTTAATAAAAGAGATAATAATTCTCTTCTTCAAATATTTAACTGCTTTTAAAACCGAACCTTCAGCATTCAGTAAACGATTGACGAGGCCGATTGTTCCCTACCAATATGGCGGATGCATCGACGTGGGCGGGACTTCCGGGAGTTTCACCCCTGGCACTAATGCGCAGACTCGTGTTTCTCTCCGGTTCAATGGCGGCAGTTGGAGCGTCGTCCTTCGTGTTTTCTTGGGTTTTTGTTGACGGAGCAGCAGCGGGAGAGTTAATAAAGATGTAAGATAGAAACAGCAGCAGTTGATGAACTCTGGAAAGAAGAGAAACGGTTTGAAGCTCAGCAGGAACTGCTCAGTAACGGTTGAAGGAAAGTTTGGAGAGAGAAAAGCTACCAGAGATGTGGAGACAGCAGGTCAAACAGCGACTGGATGCAGCAGAGGAGCAGAAACACGAAATACTGGATGCTGCTTTCAGCCCCGAAGATCGGCTGCAGTCATTAGGTTTGGATGTTTTCATTGTTCTGCTAGCTGCAGGTTAGCAGCAGCTTTACAGTCAAAAAGCGGAATAAAAATAGAAACAAGAAATGCTTTCAGTGGGTTTTTTCTTTTTGCAGTGACACCAAACATGTACAATCAGAGGACCCTTTAAGTACCAAGGCTAAAATGCAGATTTTGACATATTTTGCTATTATGGCTGTAAAATGGCCAGGGAATGCCCCAAGTCTGAGATCGTTGGCCCCTCTTGCCAGGGGTACTTGAACTTGACTTTCCAACACCTGGTTAATGACTATTGCATATTATAAGGCATTGTCAGCTCTTTAAAAGAAGAAAAATGCAAAATCGAATTTGTTTTTTAAGGCTTTTATGAGAATAAATTTTACGATTGTTAATTAAGTTTTGATTTGACATTTGAAATGTGAGCCTACACATGTTCTGAACAATCACAGGTCTAGGACTCTGGGTGTGCAAAAAACAGTACAAAACATAACAATATACATAGGTGAAAATTAGGCCAAACAACATTACAAAGGTATATAAAATGTGTTATGAACATTCTCAAGTCATATATTAATATTGCACATGAACTCTTGATTTGAAACTTGAAATATTAACCTTTACATGTGTGCAAAAAACAGTGCAAAAATAACTATATACAAACACTGAGAAAAAAAATGAATTTTTAACATTCATAAGTCAAAAATAAAAACAATATGACAATGCTTTATTTATAACAACAGAACTTTGTACTATCGCTACTATCTACACAGCTGGTAGTTCCTTTCTGGTTGCAGACACAGTGGTGCATTACAACGTTTGCACATCCAGCTGGTGCACTTTTTGCAAAGTTTGCAAATACACCGTCCCTTGGTCGAACGCTGGGAAGCTGGATTTCCACTGCTTGTGGGGTCAGGGTAGTGGTTGGTGACTGGTGGGATGGGACGAGAGCATTTCAATTCAATTCAAGAATACTTTATTAATCCCAAAGGGAAATTAAATGTTGTTGTAGCTCATATTATGAGGGTTTCCTCAAAGAGCCGTTGTAGATGCTGATGGCTGTGGGCAGGAAGGATCTCCTGTAGCGCTCCGTCTTACAGCAGATCTGAAGAAGCCTCTGACTGAAGACACTCTGTTGTTGTAGGACAGTCTCATGAAGAGGATGCTCAGGGTTCTCCATAATGTTCTTCATTTTATGAAGAATCCGTCTTTCCACAATGATCTCCAGAGGTTCCAGAGGAGTCCCCAGAACAGAGCCAGCCTTTTTTATCAGCTTGTTGAGCTTTTTTAAGTCCCTGGTTCTGATGCTGCTTCCCCAGCAGATGATGGCAGAAGAGATCACACTCTCCACAACAGACTTATAGAAGATATGCAGCATCTTGCTGCAAACACCAAAGGACCTACGCTTCCTCAAGAAGTACAGTCTGCTTTGTCCCTTCTTGTAGATGCTTCACAGTTGCATCTCCACTCTAGTCTGTTGTCCAGGTGAACACCGAGGTATTTATACTCCTCCACCACCTCTACTTCTTCTCCCATGATAGAAATAGTTTTTGACTTATTCCTGTTTCTCTTAAAATCTACAATCATCTCCTTTGTTTTAGTCACATTCAAAATGAGATGATTGTTTCCACACCATGCCACAAAGTGGTCCACCACCTTCCTGTACTCAGCTTCTTGTCCATCTCTGATCCACCCCACGACTGCAGAATCATCCGAGTATTTCTGCAGATGACAGGAGTCTGTCTTGTACTGGAAGTCTGAGGTGTACAGAATAAAAAGGAATGGTGAGAGTACCGTCCCCTGTGGTGCTCCTGTGCTGCTGACTACCTGGTTAGACTCACAACCCTTCAGTCTCACAAACTGTGGTCTGTTTGTCAGGTAGTCTTTGATCCAGGAGATTGTTGAGGCCTCCACCGGAGTCTTCTTGAGTTAAATGTTCTGGAGAAATCAAAGAACATGATCCTCACAGTGCTGCTGGCTTTGTCCAGATGACAGTGGGTTTGTTGAAGCAGGTGTATGATGGCATCTTCAACTCCACAGCGATAAGCAAACTGAAGGGGGTCCTGATGGTTTACTGTTTGCTTACTCAGGTGGGCCAACAGGAGTCTCTCTAGGACCTTCATGATGTGAGATGTCAGGGCAACAGGTCTATAGTGATTGAGGACTGATGGGTGAGTTTTCTTTGGTACCGGAACAAGACAGGAGGTCTTCCACAAGCCATTCTTCTTGCAGGATAGTGGCCTCGCTCCTCCAAAACACCCCAAAGTGGCTCAATAATATTTAGATCTGGTGACTGTGCAGGCCATGGGAGATGTTCAACTTCACTTTCATGTTCATCAAACCAATCTTTTACCAGTCTTGCTGTGTGTATTGGTGCAATGTCATCCTGATACACGGCACCACCTTCAGGATACAATGTTTGAACCATTGGATGCACATGGTCCTCAAGAATGGTTTGGTAGTCCTTGGCAATGACGCGCCCGAACATCCCTTTCAGACAGCTTCCTCTTGTGTCCAAAGTTAATCCAGTTGGATGTGGTTCGTCCTTCTTGGTGGTATGCTGACATTACCCTGGATACCGTAGCTCTTGATTCATCACAAAGACTTGCTGTCTTGGTCACAGATGCACCAGCAAGACGTGCACCAACAATTTGTCCTCTCTTGAACTCTGGTATGTCACCCATAATGTTGTGTGTATTTCAATATTTTGAGCAAAACTGTGCTCTTACCCTGCTAATTGAACCTTCACACTCTGCTCTTACTGGTGCAATGTGCAATCAATGAAGACTGGCTACCAGGCTGGTCCAGTTTAGCCATGAAACCTCCCACACTAAAATGACAGGTGTTTCAGTTTCATTGTCCAACCCCTGTATGTGTGTCTTATAAATTGTACCCACCACCAGAAACGCGCAGAAACACACAGAAAACCTATATCACGTTATATAATGCTAGCTTACTCCTAATTCTTTCTCTCTCCTTTTCTCCCTGTTGTCTTTTTTCAAAGCTGTGGTTTTCGCGGTAGAGGTCACATTACCGTAATATACACCCTAGATTATACATGGACAGGAAGAAGTGATTCTCAGTTCTCTGTCAGCATTGTAATGTTTCACAATGCGCGAACTTTCAGTTAAGGTAATACTATTCTAGCTGCGCCAGGAACATAGCGCCGGCACTATGGCGGTACTTAAAGGGTTAAAAAATAAAACCCCACAATATGGTGACATTATGGTTTACAAGGACCACCACTGTGTTTAGGGCTTTATTAAACTGACTTATTATTTTCCAAATACCATCCCAGGACACGCAAAAAGATACCAAAATGGGCAGAAGCAGCAGTCAGATAGCTACAATAATATTTATCCTGAACAAAATACAATTATTACAAGTAAACTTAGAGATATGAATGTTTAGATTATTAGTGGTAGAAATTATATTTTAAGTTATCTAGAATTCCAGCTGAAAGTTATTTCAAAATCCCAAATTTATCCTGTAAAGAATGACAGTTGAGTGTTAATAGGAAGAATTTCATTCTAGATATCTGAAAGTTTAGTTTTAAGTGAGTAGGAAGAATTGATTTATGCATACTTGTTGAAATATCTCCCTGTTATTAAATGTAAACCCGGCTTGCCATAAGGAATGCTGGGTGGCTCCATATAGTCAATGGAAACTCTGCTCACTCCTTAAATCTTTGGGACATTTTATTGAAGGAAATTTAATCTGTAAGAACCCTATGGCACAACTTATTAATGCTTTTAAAACTGTAACTTTTCAAACCTCTACTTTACTTGAGATCCCTAAAAGTCACTTTGTTAGCATCAGCTCCCATCCACAGGGCACTGTGAATTTATGGCAACCTGTCGTTGTGAATAAAAGATCTGGAGAACTTAGTTTAAGACGCATAGCAGTTACTGTTGTTCATATTGTGTTTAATTGTTGCCTGCAGATGTTCAGCAGATGCTGCTGGTTAAAGAGGCTCCTGAAGAACAGAGTCCTGGTGTGGACCACATAAAGGAGGAACAGGAGGAACTCTGGATCAGTCAGGAGGAAGGAGGGCAGCTCAGTGTGAAGGAAGAGACTGATGCCCCCAGGTGTCCAGAGACTCTCCACCTAAAGGAGGAACTCTGGACCGGTCTGGAGGGAGAGCAGCTCAGTATGAAGGAGGCTGATGCAAACATGTTTCCATTAACTGCTGCTCCTCTGAAGAGTGAAGATGATGAAGAGAAACCTCTGTTCTCACAGCTTCATCAAATAGAAAACAGAGATATTCCAACCAGTAGCGTAGCTGACCAGATGAAAGTAGAACCTGATGAAGAGGACTATGGAGAAGCAGAATCCAACAGGAAGACAGATCTGAACACTCATGGAGACACTTTCAACTCTTCTGAGACTGAAGACAGCGAGGAAGATGATGTGAACCATCCTGACTCAGGATCTGAGACTGAAGACAGTAATGATGACTGGAAGGAGAGCAGGACTCGTGAGTCAGGTGGAAACTCTGTCAGCAGATCTATAAACTGCTCTGACTGTGGCCAACAGTTTGATACCAAGCTCTCTCTTCAGACTCACATGGCAGATCATTCACCAAATAGCTCTTCAGCTAATAGAAAATGTTTTAGCGAAAAGAAAAATGTAGACACACCAAAGAAAGACCAAAAGGGTTTAAAATGTGATGAATGTGGTAAATGTTTTATGAAGAAAAAGCATCTAAATCAACACATGAGAGTTCACACTGGAGAAAAACCATTTGGATGTCATATTTGTGGCCAAAGTTTTAGTATTAAATCAACTTTAAACAGTCACATGAGGATCCACACTGGAGAGAAACCATTTGGTTGTAATGTTTGTGGGCATAAATTTGGCATAAAGTCATCTTTAAACAAACACATGAGAATCCACACAGGAGAGAAACCATTTGCTTGTCATATTTGTGGACAAAGTTTTAGTACTAAATCAACTTTAAACATTCACATGAGGGTCCACACTGGAGAGAAACCATTTGGTTGTGATGTTTGTGGACATAAATTTAGCATAAAGTCATCTTTAAACAAACACATGAGAATCCACACAGGAGAGAAACCATTTGCTTGTCATATTTGTGGACAAAAATTTAGCCGAAAGTCAACCTTGAATTTGCACAAAAGAAAACACACAGGGCAGAAACAGTTTGTTTGTGATGTTTGTGGAAAAGGATGTAATGGTAATTCAACTTTAAAAAATCACATCAGGACCCACACAGGAGAGAAACCATTTGGTTGTGATGTTTGTGGACAAAGATTTAGCCGAAAGTCAACCTTGAATTTGCACACAAGAAAACACACTGGGCAGAAACAATTTGTTTGTGATGTTTGTGGAAAAGGATGTAATGGTAATTCAACTTTAAAAAATCACATCAGGACCCACACAGGAGAGAAACCATTTGGTTGTGATGTTTGTGGACAAAGATTTAGCCGAAAGTCCACCTTGAATTTGCACTCAAAAAACCACACTGGGCAGAAACAGTTTGTTTGTGGAAAAGGATTTACTGATAATTCAACGTTAAAAAACACATCAGGATCCACCTGAGATCCAACATATGGTTATGATTTTATTGCCATAGATTCTTCAGGTTTAAGCTAACTATACCAACTCTCCTTAAAGTCCTGCTGGAAATGTTGAAAAGTTTCCAATTGAGGAGGGGCTGCTGCTCACTAATAAAGCTTATACATCTGATGCTAATGAAAATATCATTTTTATTCATAATATTGTTCAAGAAATAGTATTTTTAAGAGAACCGCTTGAGCTTCTGTGAGAATTTAGTTGTTTTAACAATTTTAGTTTTCTCCATCAGATGTTTTCCACATATTTGCTAGTAATGACTTTTATCTTAAAATTCATATTTTGGATCCAGTTCAGTTGCATCGCTTCATGCAGAATATGGTCACCCCACAACCTGAGTGATCTCTGTTATATTGGAGCCATCTTGGATGAGTCATGTGACTCATAAACCATCAGTATCATCTGTGCCACTTTCCCCTCCGTTTTCACCTGAAGTCTTCCTGTTTAAGGTTCTCTCTTTTTGTGACCTTTGTAGCTCTTTAGCGCCCCCTTTCTGTGCATCATGTGTTTCTAGATTGGATTGCAGGCTCGGTCTCTTGGACCCTGCCTGCTGCAGTCGTGACATCGCTCTGTTCCAAACCCGCCCTCTGCTTCAGTAATAACAGTCTGTCACATAATCAGCAGCTGCAAATAAACTGAAGATTTTTACAATATTTCTGAGGTTCTGTTCATTTTTAATGGAAGAATGTTTCTATTTCTTTTACTCCTAATGAAGTTCTGTAAATATGTCTCCATGAAATGTCCAATATTTTCCTGAAACTTGACTTTATTCTCTTTATTACATTCTGTTATTTGTTGATATGTGAAAAACCCACTTCCCGTATGGTCCAACAGAGCTCGGCTTGGTTCTGTTAGAACCTCAGAGTTTGGAAACACTCGTCTGACGTCCAGACGCTCAACTCTGTGTTTCCACCTCAAAGCCCTAAGCTGTCAGCAAACTTCAGGAGTAAAGACTGGATCTGAGCTTCATCTGGTGTTCAGCAGATGTTAGCTTGCTGCTTTTTCACTGAAAACGTTGGTCTACTGTGTTATTGTTAACACATTTCTGGATAATATGAACGGATAATATGAAACGGATCCAAACTGAAATAATATAAATACGGAATAAAGTTAAGCCCAAAGAAAAACCAATAACTCGGGCAGATTTGGATTTCAAGGGATTTTAATTCAGTCAAGAACCAGGAAGGCATCTTTCCAATTATATCAATGAACAAGAAAAAAAAACGTTTTATTTACAGCACAAGATATGGTTTCCTTTTAATAACAGCAGTATACTTATTGTTTCAACACAGACCTGCCATAATTACACTGTTATTAAGAAAAAAAAACATTAACAAAACTTTTAATATTTATAAGTCATCTACAAAGTGCCCAGCTTTGTTTTCTTTATCCATCTTTATCTGTTATATATGTATTTACATACTTACAAAGATCAGTCTTGCACAGCCAGCCAGCCAAACTTCTCACCTGGTGATGTGTGGATTTTTACTACCTTTAGGGGCGGGGCCTGGACCACTTGTTTTTTATTTTCTATAGTTGGATGCGGAGCTGGAGATCTGTGGCTGCTACTTGCAGGAGAGTGCTACTATCATCATAACTCTGGGGGCATTTAAAAAACGCAGATATTTTAGTTTGTTATGCAGGTACTGTGGTCTTTGTCTACTGGCGTGAATGTGTTTTCACCTGTGGGCGCGCACATTAGCACAGAACTCTGCTGCGAGTGATACAGAGACCTAAATATATCAAGTAATATTTCAGGGAACGAAATAAGGCAGTTATATTTATCCTGGCCACTAGATGTTTGCAAGGAATCAATTATCAGTGTCAGCCTCTGAGCTCTAAACGACTCTAAAGTCATCTGAGAATCATGTAAGCATGAGGAGTGAATCACATTCTTACCTGTGTTTCTACCAGACTTTGCCAGGTCTAGCACTAATCCTGTACTTCCTTCATCGCGGACAGAGAAATTATCTCAGATTTGAGATAATCTCAATGTGAGAAAGCTGCAGTAAACAGCAGGTTTTCTGGTGTTTATTTTAAAGCTGAGCAGCATAGAAAATAAATGCTGCCTCTTTTGTTTAGTTCTGGTCCTGGAACCTCAGAATGAACATCTCTGATGATCTGACAGGTTTACAGAACATGGTTCATACCTGACAGGGTATTTAGGCCCATAACCAGTGATGTCCAAAAGTCCGGTGTCCTGCATGTTTTAGGTGTTCTCTCAGGTTCTATGTAGCTGAAATAAACGAGTCCATATTTGAGATAATCTCAATGTGAGAAAGATAGCTAGTTAGCATCAATGCTAACTGTGGTCTGCTTGGGTTTGTCGCTCGCTGTCTTTTCTGGCCCTGCACAATCTACAGCTTCAGCACCGGTTCCGACACAGCTAATATCCAGTCCAACTAAGCAAAGATACTCTCTAGTGATAGGACTTTAATATGAAGGAGTTCTGCGCCATATTACTATCTGTATTTCCTCATACCGGCCTAGTGTTACTCCTGTATTCTGAGCTGGTAGCTAGCTTCCACAGTGCAACGGTCCCTCTTTTCCTTATTGGCACACATTCGCTGAAAGTCGTATGTTGTCTCTCCAGAGTTGGAGCAGTTTGTTGCACAGGAAGCAGAACATTTGGTCAAACATCCTGAAGTTCTGCAACCACAGCATGTTCGTGAAACCGGGAACAATAATATCCCACCATTGGGAAGGCCCGGCTAAACACCCAGACTGACAGATACATTTGGCACAGGGCAGATATCTGAAACATAAACAGCATACATATTACAATAAGTAACATAAACGTTGGGCTTATTGTGTATATGACCACTATAGCAGGCTAGTATTAGGTAGGATTAACTTACTTTCTGCCGCGTCCTGGGCTGTGGCGTAGGCAACAACCCGGGCCTGGGAGGAGTTCCCACTGTTTACAGTTGGGATGGGGAGCTGGTGACCTTGACTGGGAACATTACAGGGCGGTGGAAGGAGTACTTAGAGGATTGAGGACCTCAAGTCTCTGGATCTTGTTGGCTGTCCTGTTGAGGCTGACATGTCGCGGGCCCTTTATTAGGGGCCATCCGGTCTCTGTACAAGCGGAGCAGGAGTTTGGTCCGCATTGCCGGCACTAAGTTGGACCTGTTCCTGGTGCATGTTGGACTCCGGCAGGGCTTCCTTTTATTTTTAAATTTCCCTTTTCGTTTATCATATGCAGTAAACTGCTTTTATAGGTTTTCCTTAATATCGTGCCCATATCTATATGTATTGGGTAATCTAAACTAAAACCAGATAAATAATTAATTTAATCACTTATTAATTTTGTTGATTAGCTTATTTAATGTCTTCTTGTTTCTTTTCAGGACCGGTCAGGCTAGTCTTTGGGGCTAGCCAATGTCCAGGCTGACTGGAGGTGAGGTTTCACCAGCCATGGACTTTAGCGTGTGAAAATGACAGACCTGCAGGACGCAGTGGTGGTCTGCAGGGGGATTGGCTATGGGCCTCCTTCAGTCCTCCAGGGGGCGCTCTACAGAGCTCTGGAGGATCCAGCATTGAGCTGGGAGTTCCTGTGTGAAGGCGGAGTCTGCTCTCCAGGGGCCTCATGTACTAAACACAACTTGCAAGACTCGGCAGCCTCTGAAATTCAACAGCAGTCAAGTTTAAAAGAAAAGGTTGCATGCACATACAATTCAGAACACATTAGACTATAAGTGGCGATTCTACATCGCACTAAAACCTCCTCTACCCTGCCCACGCTATTCCTAATAAAGAAATAAAAATAAAAGGTGGATTTTACTTGTCGTTGTCTCCTTTGAGCGTGAGGGAGGTGAAGAGTTCCACGTGTTCGCAGATTCTCAGCAAAGCAGTCCATTTTCTTCCTTGGTGGCCTTCTTATGAAGGGGGACCACCATCCCAGTCTGCCATTCCAGAGGCACTGTCCCAGACCGCCACGCAATGTTGAAGAGGCGTGTCAACCATGACAGCCCAACAACATCCAGAGATTTGAGGTATTCAGGGCGGATCTCATCCACCCCCGAAGCCTTGCCACCGCAGAGCTTTTTAACCACCTCGGTGACTTCAGCCTGGGTGATGAAAGAGTCCAACCCCGAGTCCCCAGCCTCTGTTTCCACCACGGAATGCGTGATGGCAGGATTGAGGAGATCCTCGAAGTACTCCTTCCACCGCCCGATAATGTCCTCAGTCGAGGTCAGCAGCCTCCCACCCCCACTGTAAACAGTGTTGGCGAAGCACTGCTTCCCCCTCCCGAGGTGCCGGACGGTTTGCCAGAATCGCTTCGAAGCCAACTGGTAGTCCTTCTCCATGGCCTCACCGAACTCCTCCCAGGCCCAATGTTTTGCCTCTACCACCGCCCGGGCCGCAGCCCGTCAGCCGCCTCAGGAGTACCACAAACCAACCACAGCCGATAGGACTCCTTCTTCAGCTTGACAGCATCCCTTACTGCCGGTGTCAACCACCGGGTTCGGGGATTGCCGCCGCAACAGGCACCGCAGACCTTACAGCCGCAGCTACGGGCAGCAGCATCGACAATAGATGCGGAGAACATGGTCCACTCGGACTCTATGTCTCCAACATCCCCTGGGATCTGGTCCAAGCTCTCTCTGGGGGGCAACAAGCAAACCCACCGCTGCTTCTCCCCGTAGGCCACTCCAGAGTAGAACAGAGTCCAACCCCTCTCAAGGAGATGGGTTCCACAGCCCACGCTGTGCGTGGAGGCGGGCTCGACTATTTCAAGTTGATATCTCTCGTCCTCCCGCACAAGCTCAGGCTCCTTCCCCCCCAGCGAGGTGACATTCCACGTCCCTAGAGCCAGCCTAAGCATCCGGGGATCGGGCCGCTGAGGTCTCTACCTTCGTCCGCCACCCAATCCTCTTTGCACCGGTCCCTCACGGTTCCCCCTGCAGGCGGTGGGCCCACTGGGGGATGGTCTCGCATCTCTCGTTCGGGCTTGGCCCGGCCGGGTCCCGCGAGGAGCAACCCGGCCACCAGGCGCTCTCCGGCGAGTCCCGACACCAGGCCTGGCTCCAGGGTGGGACCCCGGCTCCGCCGTACCGGGCGACGTCACGTGCCTCGATATTGTCGTCCTCATGAGGGATTCTTGAACCACTCTTTGTCTGACCCGTCACCTAGAGCCTGTTTGCCATGGGAGACCCTACCAGGGGCATTTAGGCCCCAGACAACATAGCCTCTAGGATCATTTGAGCACTCAAACCCCTCCACCACGTTAAGGTGGCGGTTCAAGGAGGAGGTTTTTACGTATAATGTTTAATATATCAGACGAAAACAGACTTTAGTTCAGTTAAAATTAAATGTGTGAAGCGACTCAGTTGCATAAACAGATATTTGTTAATACAATACTGTTATAAATATGTGCCTATAAGTTAGCAAATTTTACAACTAGGGGAGAAAGTCCTCCTGTAACTTAAGAGATAATAAATAGTTGTGGTTTTCCATCAATAAGAGTTTAGGTCAGATCCCTGCATCGGCTGGGTGGGGACAGGGAGACAAGCTGCTAGCGAGCAAGCAATGCTTGAAAATCAATAAAACATCCAGCACTGTTAGCTCAGGAATTGTGGAGCTGAAGCCCAGCAGATGTTTCCCAACATCCCACAATCTCATGATAGCAGACTTTTCAAAATTAAAAATCCTCAATTCGAATCCGGGTCATATAAGTTTAGAAAACAGGAAAGCGAGCAAGCAATGCAATCTCAGCTAAAATGTTTCTAATTTGTGTTTTTTACTCACTAATGTGATTTATCAGATATTTTAGTACAATATACTACAATAAAAGCAAAAGTACAAGTTTTAATATTACATTTCCTTGGTTACAGTAAAGTAAATTTTTCAATAGCTGATGCAAGAATCCTGATCAAGAGAAATGGATCAAGCTAAGCCAACTTTATTTATAAGCACTTTAAAAACATCACAACTGACCAAAGTGCTGAACACATTTTATATATAAGCATTTGTTCTGAATCACATGTATAGCACTGAGTTGTCTTAGGCAGGGGTGTCCAAATCCAGTCCTTATAGGCCGGTGTCCTGCAAGTCTTAGATTTGTCCCTGCTCCAACACATCTGGTTCTGTTGTCCTCATCAGCATGTAGGCAAGTTCTGGAAAGGTCTGATAACTATGGACTCGTTTATTTCAGCTACATAGAACCTGAGAGAACACCTAAAACATGCGGGACACCGGACTTTTGGACATCACTGGTTATGGGCCTAAATACACTGTCAGGTATGAACCATGTTCTGTAAACCTGTCAGATCATCAGAGATGTTCATTCTGAGGTACCAGGACCAGAACTAAACAAAAGAGGCAGCATTTATTTTCTATGCTGCTCAGCTTTAAAATAAACACCAGAAAACCTGCTGTTTACTGCAGCTTTCTCACATTGAGATTATCTCAAATCTGAGATAATTTCTCTGTCCGCGATGAAGGAAGTACAGAATTAGTGCTGGACCTGGCAAAGTCTGGTAGAAACACAGGTAAGAATGTGATTCACTCCTCATGCTTACATGATTCTCAGATGACTTTAGAGTCGTTTAGAGCTCAGAGGCTGACACTGATAATTGATTCCTTGCAAACATCTAGTGGCCAGGATAAATATAACTGCCTTATTTCGTTCCCTGAAATATTACTTGATATATTTAGGTCTCTGTATCACTCGCAGCAGAGTTCTGTGCTAATGTGCGCGCCCACAGGTGAAAACACATTCACGCCAGTAGACAAAGACCACAGTACCTGCATAACAAACTAAAATATCTGCGTTTTTTAAATGCCCCCAGAGTTATGATGATAGCAGCACTCTCCTGCAAGTAGCAGCCACAGATCTCCAGCTCCGCATCCAACTATAGAAAATAAAAAACAAGTGGTCCAGGCCCCGCCCCTAAAGGTAGTAAAAATCCACACATCACCAGGTGAGAAGTTTGGCTGGCTGGCTGTGCAAGACTGATCTTTGTAAGTATGTAAATACATATATAACAGATAAAGATGGATAAAGAAAACAAAGCTGGGCACTTTGTAGATGACTTATAAATATTAAAAGTTTTGTTAATGTTTTTTTTTCTTAATAACAGTGTAATTATGGCAGGTCTGTGTTGAAACAATAAGTATACTGCTGTTATTAAAAGGAAACCATATCTTGTGCTGTAAATAAAACGTTTTTTTTCTTGTTCATTGATATAATTGGAAAGATGCCTTCCTGGTTCTTGACTGAATTAAAATCCCTTGAAATCCAAATCTGCCCGAGTTATTGGTTTTTCTTTGGGCTTAACTTTATTCCGTATTTATATTATTTCAGTTTGGATCCGTTTCATATTATCCGTTCATATTATCCAGAAATGTGTTAACAATAACACAGTAGACCAACGTTTTCAGTGAAAAAGCAGCAAGCTAACATCTGCTGAACACCAGATGAAGCTCAGATCCAGTCTTTACTCCTGAAGTTTGCTGACAGCTTAGGGCTTTGAGGTGGAAACACAGAGTTGAGCGTCTGGACGTCAGACGAGTGTTTCCAAACTCTGAGGTTCTAACAGAACCAAGCCGAGCTCTGTTGGACCATACGGGAAGTGGGTTTTTCACATATCAACAAATAACAGAATGTAATAAAGAGAATAAAGTCAAGTTTCAGGAAAATATTGGACATTTCATGGAGACATATTTACAGAACTTCATTAGGAGTAAAAGAAATAGAAACATTCTTCCATTAAAAATGAACAGAACCTCAGAAATATTGTAAAAATCTTCAGTTTATTTGCAGCTGCTGATTATGTGACAGACTCTGTTATTACTGAAGCAGAGGGCGGGTTTGGAACAAAGCGATGTCACGACTGCAGCAGGCAGGGTCCAAGAGACAGAGCCTGCAATCCAATCTAGAAACACATGATGCACAGAAAGGGGGCGCTAAAGAGCTACAAAGGTCACAAAAAGAGAGAACCTTAAACAGGAAGACTTCAGGTGAAAACGGAGGGGAAAGTGGCACAGATGATACTGATGGTTTATGAGTCACATGACTCATCCAAGATGGCTCCAATATAACAGAGATCACTCAGGTTGTGGGGTGACCATATTCTGCATGAAGCGATGCAACTGAACTGGATCCAAAATATGAATTTTAAGATAAAAGTCATTACTAGCAAATATGTGGAAAACGTCTGATGGAGAAAACTAAATATTGTTAAAACAACTAAATTCTCACAGAAGCTCAAGCGGTTCTCTTAAAAATACTATTTCTTGAACAATATTATGAATAAAAATGATATTTTCATTAGCATCAGGTGTATAAGCTTTATTAGTGAGCAGCAGCCCCTCCTCAATTGGAAACTTTTCAACATTTCCAGCAGGACTTTAAGGAGAGTTGGTATAGTTAGCTTAAACCTGAAGAATCTATGGCAATAAAATCATAACCATATGTTGGATCTCAGGTGGATCCTGATGTGTTTTTTAACGTTGAATTATCAGTAAATCCTTTTCCACAAACCTCACAAACAAACTGTCTTTGTCCGGTGAGATTTCCTATGTGTAAATTCAAGGTTGACTTTCGGCTAAATCTTTATCCACAAACATCACAACCAAATGGTTTCTCTCCTGTGTGGGTCCTGATGTGATTTTTTAAAGTTGAATTACCATTACATCCTTTTCCACAAACATCACAAACAAACTGTTTCTGCCCTGTGTGTTTTCTTGTGTGCAAATTCAAGGTTGACTTTCGGCTAAATCTTTGTCCACAAACATCACAACCAAATGGTTTCTCTCCTGTGTGGGTCCTGATGTGATTTTTTAAAGTTGAATTACCATTACATCCTTTTCCACAAACATCACAAACAAACTGTTTCTGCCCGGTGTGTTTTCTTGTGTGCAAATTCAAGGTTGACTTTCGGCTAAATCTTTGTCCACAAACATCACAACCAAATGGTTTCTCTCCAGTGTGGACCCTCATGTGACTGTTTAAAGTTGATTTAACGCTAAAACTTTGTCCACAAAGATGACACCCAAATGGTTTCTCTCCTCTGTGGATTTTTATGTGCATATTTAATGCTGATTTCACACTAAATTTATGCCCACAAACATCACAACCAAATGGTTTCTCTCCAGTGTGGACCCTCATGTGAATGTTTAAAGTAGATTTAAAACTAAAATTTTGGCCACATAGATGACATCCAAATGGTTTCTCTCCTGTGTGGATTCTCTTGTGTTTGTTTAAAGATGACTTTATGCTAAATGTATGTCCACAAACATCACAACCAAATGGTTTCTCTCCAGTGTGGATCCTCATGTGACTGTTTAAAGTTGATTTAAAGCTAAAACTTTGGCCACAAATATGACATCCAAATGGTTTTTCTCCAGTGTGAACTCTCAGGTGTTGATTTAGATGCTTTTTCTTCATAAAACATTTACCACATTCATCACATTTTAAACCCTTTTGGTCTTTCTTTGGTGTGTCTACATTTTTCTTTTCGCTAAAACATTTTCTATTAGCTGAAGAGCTATTTGGTGAATGATCTGCCATGTGAGTCTGAAGAGAGAGCTTGGTATCAAACTGTTGGCCACAGTCAGAGCAGTTTATAGATCTGCTGACAGAGTTTCCACCTGACTCACGAGTCCTGCTCTCCTTCCAGTCATCATTACTGTCTTCAGTCTCAGATCCTGAGTCAGGATGGTTCACATCATCTTCCTCGCTGTCTTCAGTCTCAGAAGAGTTGAAAGTGTCTCCATGAGTGTTCAGATCTGTCTTCCTGTTGGATTCTGCTTCTCCATAGTCCTCTTCATCAGGTTCTACTTTCATCTGGTCAGCTACGCTACTGGTTGGAATATCTCTGTTTTCTATTTGATGAAGCTGTGAGAACAGAGGTTTCTCTTCATCATCTTCACTCTTCAGAGGAGCAGCAGTTAATGGAAACATGTTTGCATCAGCCTCCTTCACACTGAGCTGCTCTCCCTCCAGACCGGTCCAGAGTTCCTCCTTTAGGTGGAGAGTCTCTGGACACCTGGGGGCATCAGTCTCTTCCTTCACACTGAGCTGCCCTCCTTCCTCCTGACTGATCCAGAGTTCCTCCTGTTCCTCCTTTATGTGGTCCACACCAGGACTCTGTTCTTCAGGAGCCTCTTTAACCAGCAGCATCTGCTGAACATCTGCAGGCAACAATTAAACACAATATGAACAACAGTAACTGCTATGCGTCTTAAACTAAGTTCTCCAGATCTTTTATTCACAACGACAGGTTGCCATAAATTCACAGTGCCCTGTGGATGGGAGCTGATGCTAACAAAGTGACTTTTAGGGATCTCAAGTAAAGTAGAGGTTTGAAAAGTTACAGTTTTAAAAGCATTAATAAGTTGTGCCATAGGGTTCTTACAGATTAAATTCCCTTCAATAAAATGTCCCAAAGATTTAAGGAGTGAGCAGAGTTTCCATTGACTATATGGAGCCACCCAGCATTCCTTATGGCAAGCTGGGTTTACATTTAATAACAGGGAGATATTTCAACAAGTATGCATAAATCAATTCTTCCTACTCACTTAAAACTAAACTTTCAGATATCTAGAATGAAATTCTTCCTATTAACACTCAACTGTCATTCTTTACAGGATAAATTTGGGATTTTGAAATAACTTTCAGCTGGAATTCTAGATAACTTAAAATATCATTTCTACCACTAATAATCTAAACATTCATATCTCTAAGTTTACTTGTAATAATTGTATTTTGTTCAGGATAAATATTATTGTAGCTATCTGACTGCTGCTTCTGCCCATTTTGGTATCTTTTTGCGTGTCCTGGGATGGTATTTGGAAAATAATAAGTCAGTTTAATAAAGCCCTAAACACAGTGGTGGTCCTTGTAAACCATAATGTCACCATATTGTGGGGTTTTATCTTTTAAATGAACACCTGTTTGAGAGATTGATCATATTACTCCAGATTACAAGTGGTGAAAATATATGTTGAGTTATCTCTAAAACGGTTCCCATGAGAAGATCCTCTGACTGTACATGTTTGGTGTCACTGCAAAAAGAAAAACCCAAACTGAAAGCATTTCTTGTTTCTATTTTTATTTCACAAGCTTATATAAATAAAAGACCAATAATTGGTTAAAATGACAGATGTTAAAGTATTTTATCGGTAAAACTGTTAACTAATATTGCTACTGCAGACTTTATATGTTTAACTAAGGTCTAGTTAAAGTTTTGCCTTACTTTTGTTTCTAAGGTTGACATTAAAGGCCGTCAAGGTATAAAAACAAGAATTAGCATAACAGTTTTGCTAAATTTACATTAAAATCTCATGACTTTTCTTATCTTAACTCTGATTCAATGTCAGAAAGAAATCAATCTAAAGATGCCTCCGCAGCTTCCTTCCTCCTCAGGCAGAACCCATACAGCACTTCTACCGTAATACACCCTGTACTGGTGGAGATCATATTTAGCTGCAAGCTAACATCCGCTGTTTGACTGTAAAGCTGCTGCTAACCTGCAGCTAGCATCCCTTCAGCTGCTCGGAACAATGAAAACATCCAAACCTAATGACTGCAGCCGATCTTCGGGGCTGAAAGCAGCATCCAGTATTTCGTGTCTCTGCTCCTCTGCTGCATCCAGTCGCTGTTTGACCTGCTGTCTCCACATCTCTGGTAGCTTTTCTCTCTCCAAACTTTCCTTCAACCGTTACTGAGCAGTTCCTGCTGAGCTTCAAACCGTTTCTCTTCTTTCCAGAGTTCATCAACTGCTGCTGTTTCTATCTTACATCTTTATTAACTCTCCCGCTGCTGCTCCGTCAACAAAAACCCAAGAAAACACGAAGGACGACGCTCCAACTGCCGCCATTGAACCGAGAGAAACACGAGTCTGCGCACTGGGGGTTAGGGGCTGGACCCTCGGACATGCAGCGGAAGTCCCGCCCACAAAAGGCATCACGTAAACGTTGATCTCTCCGCCATATTGGTAGGGGATATTCGACCTTTCATACCGCTTAAGTGAAAAGGAGAGCTTCCGTGTTTTAACAGGTTTAAAACCGCTTCATTGTTTGTAATGGCGCTTGAACAGTCTGCAGCCTGTTCCTAAGGACAAAAAACTACAATGTTCTTCTAAATATTGTATTTATATATAATTTATTTATCTTCTATTATATATTGTATTTATATTCAATTCAATTCAGTTGATTTATATAGCGCCGATTCACAACACATGTTGTCTCAAGGCTCTTCACAACAGTCAGGTTCATATATTCCAATTAATCGTAACCATTGAACAGTGCAGTCGGAGTTAGCTTTTTATTCAAATTGGATAAAAAGTTTTTCTGTCTAAGGAAACCCAGCAGATTTAATCCAGTCAGTGACTTTGCAGCAATCCCTCATACTGAGCATGCATGTAGCGACAGTGGAGAGGAAAAACTCCCTTTTAACAGGAAGAAACCTCCAGCAGAACCAGAACCAGGCTCAGTGTGAGCGGCCATCTGCCACAACCGACTGGAGGTTTGAGAAAACAGAGCAGAGACACAAAGAGAACAAAGAAGCACTGATCCAGGAGTACTTTCTATGGGAAAGAAAAGTAAATGTTAATGGATGTAGCTCCTTTAGTCGTTTCATCTAGAAAGAAAGAACAGATAAACTCTGAGCCAGTTTTCAAGGTTAGAGTCTGAAAGAGAGCACATAGAGTTAGTTACAGTTGAAGCTCAGTCAATCGCCATGTCTAGGAGAGAGAAAGGGTTAAACACTGAAAGACAGGGCTATGTGGATCATTGGTAGAGGGTGAGCATTAAGTTGTTGCCAGCAGAAGCTCGGACGATGTCCCTCTCCAGGCAGGTGCCAGAGCTAAACACAGTCAGGCCAGGTGTAGCTTCTAGGAAGAGAAAAGAGAGAACAAAGTTAAAAACTGAAATAATAGCAAATAATGCAGAATTGGAGAGTAGTGTGAGAATGTAGCGAAGAGGGTGAAAGTGGTCATTATGTCCTCCAGCAGCCTAAGCCTATAGCAGCATAACTACACAGATACAGGTCCTTCTCAAAATATTAGCATATTATGATAAAGTTCATTATTTTCCATAATGTAATGATGAAAATTTAACATTCATATATTTTAGGTTCATTGCACACTAACTGAAATATTTCAGGTCTTTTATTGTCTTATTACGGATGATTGTGGCATACAGCTCATGAAAACCCAAAATTCCTATCTCACAAAATTAGCATATTTCATCCGACCAATAAAAGAAAAGTGTTTTTAATACAAAAAACGTCAACCTTCAAATAATCATGTACAGTTATGCACTCAATACTTGGTCGGGAATCCTTTGGCAGAAATGACTGCTTCAATGCGGCGTGGCATGGAGGCAATCAGCCTGTGGCACTGCTGAAGTCTTATGGAGGCCCAGGATGCTTCGATAGCGGCCTTTAGCTCATCCAGAGTGTTGGGTCTTGAGTCTCTCAACGTTCTCTTTACAATATCCCACAGATTCTCTATGGGGTTCAGGTCAGGAGAGTTGGCAGGCCAATTGAGCACAGTGATACCATGGTCAGTAAACCATTTACCAGTGGTTTTGGCACTGTGAGCAGGTGCCAGGTTGTGCTGAAAAAGGAAATCTTCATCTCCATAAAGCTTTTCAGCAGATGGAAGCATGAAGTGCTCCAAAATCTCCTGATAGCTAGCTGCATTGACCCTGCCCTTGATAAAACACAGTGGACCAACACCAGCAGCTGACACGGCACCCCAGACCATCACTGACTGTGGGTACTTGACACTGGACTTCTGGCATTTTGGCATTTCCTTCTCCCCAGTCTTCCTCCAGACTCTGGCACCTTGATTTCCGAATGACATGCAGAATTTGCTTTCATCCGAAAAAAGTACTTTGGACCACTGAGCAACAGTCCAGTGCTGCTTCTCTGTAGCCCAGGTCAGGCGCTTCTGCCGCTGTTTCTGGTTCAAAAGTGGCTTGACCTGGGGAATGCGGCACCTGTAGCCCATTTCCTGCACACGCCTGTGCACGGTGGCTCTGGATGTTTCTACTCCAGACTCAGTCCACTGCTTCCGCAGGTCCCCCAAGGTCTGGAATCGGCCCTTCTCCACAATCTTCCTCAGGGTCCGGTCACCTCTTCTCGTTGTGCAGCGTTTTCTGCCACACTTTTTCCTTCCCACAGACTTCCCACTGAGGTGCCTTGATACAGCACTCTGGGAACAGCCTATTCGTTCAGAAATTTCTTTCTGTGTCTTACCCTCTTGCTTGAGGGTGTCAATAGTGGCCTTCTGGACAGCAGTCAGGTCGGCAGTCTTACCCATGATTGGGGTTTTGAGTGATGAACCAGGCTGGGAGTTTTAAAGGCCTCAGGAATCTTTTGCAGGTGTTTAGAGTTAACTCGTTGATTCAGATGATTAGGTTCATAGCTCGTTTAGAGACCCTTTTAATGATATGCTAATTTTGTGAGATAGGAATTTTGGGTTTTCATGAGCTGTATGCCAAAATCATCCGTATTAAGACAATAAAAGACCTGAAATATTTCAGTTAGTGTGCAATGAATCTAAAATATATGAATGTTAAATTTTCATAATGACATTATGGAAAATAATGAACTTTATCACAATATGCTAATATTTTGAGAAGGACCTGTAGTTTCAGTTTCAGTTTATGTATTTATATAGCGCTTATTTACAACAATGTCGTCTCAAGGTACCCCACAAAGGGTCCGGAACAGTGCGGGGCCGCCGGGGAGGCCAAACCAAACCACCGAGTGCCAGAGCCCGGCCACCCCAGAACGGGCCACGTGTAGGGGCACTAAGTAAAATAATAAACTGATAAAGTTTGTCCATCTAGAGCCCACTGATGGCCATTGTTATACTAAAAACCACAACGATTGGGATACCTCTCTCTATCAGATTGACCATAACCATTGGAAAAGAGAAGGGGTCATACAGGTAGCAGAAATGGAGGGTGTGTTTGCACCTCAACCATAACTGAGCCGGTTTAGGCTAAACCTGACTCCCCCTTACTCCATCCAACAGGGAGGGAGGAGGGCGGAGGTAAAAAATAAGGAAGACAGCTCAGGATATAAGCTTCATCAAAAAGGAAAGTTTTAAGCCTAGTCTTAAAAGTAGACAGGGTGTCTGCCTCACGGACTAAAACTGGGAGCTGGTTCCACAGGAGAGGAGCCTGATAACTAAAGGATCTGCCTCCCATTCTACTTCTAGAGACTCTAGGAACCACCAGTAAACCTGCAGTCTGAGAACAAAGTGCTCTGTTAGGAACATATGGACCAATCAGATCTCTGATGTATGATGGAGCTAGATCATTAAGGGCTTTATATGTGAGGAGGAGAATTTTAAATTCTATTCTGGATTTAACAGGGAGCCAATGAAGGGAGGCTAAAATAGGAGAAATATGATCTCTGTTTTTAATTTTCATCAGAACTCTTGCTGCAGCATTTTGAATCAGCTGAAGGTTTTTAACTGCATTTTGTGGACATCCTGATAGTAAAGAATTACAATAGTCCAGCCTTGAAGTAACAAATGCATGGACTAGTTTTTCAGCGTCACTCCTGGACAGCATATTTCTAATGTTGGCAATGTTCCGGAGGTGAAAGAAGGAAACCCTAGAAACCTGTTTAATATGGGATTTAAATGACATGTCCTGGTCAAAAATAACACCAAGGTTTTTTACTTTATTACCGGAGGTCAATTTAATGCCATCCAGGTGAAGTGATTGACTAAGCAGTTTCTTTTTTAAAGACTCCGGTCCAAAGACGACAACTTCTGTCTTGTCTGAATTTAGAAGCAGAAAATTTAAAGTCATCCAAGTTTTTATATCTTCAAGACATGCTTGTAGTCTATCTAACTGGTTGGGCTCATCAGGATTTATGGATAAGTAAAGCTGAGTATCATCAGCGTAACAGTGAACATTTATCCCATGCTGCCTGATAATTTGACCTATTGGAAGCATATATAAAGTAAAGAGAATTGGCCCAAGTACTGAACCCTGTGGTACTCCACAATTAACCCTGGAGTTTAAAGATGATTTATCATTTACATGAACAAACTGGAATCTGTCAGACAGATAAGATTTAAACCAGCCTAGCGCTGTTCCCCTGATCCCTACAGCATATTCCAGCCTTTCTAAGAGAATATTATGATCAACTGGATCAAATGCAGCACTGAGATCTAACAGAACCAGAACAGACACAAGTCCATTATCTGAGGCCATAAGAATATCATTAGTGACTTTCAGCAGAGCTGTTTCAGTGCTATGATGAGCTCTGAAACCTGACTGAAACTCTTCAAACAGGTCATTGCTGTATAAATGTTCACACATTTGATTAGCAACTATTTTCTCAAGAATTTTAGATAAGAATGGAAGATTGGATACAGGTCTGTAATTTTTCAAGTCATCTCGATCAAGCGAACGTTTCTTAAGTAAAGGTTTAATTACAGCTAACTTAAAAGCCTGTGATTCTGATCCATTTACTAAAGATAGATTAATCATATCTAAAATGGGGCTGGTAATCAGAAGGAACACTTCCTTAAATAATTTGGTTGGGATTGGGTCTAACATACAAGTTGAAGGTTTAGATGAAGCTAATATTTCTGATAATTCAGGAAGCTCCACAGGATCAAAACAGTCCAAACACAGATCAGGTTCTGCAGTTATTTCCAATGTTGTCTCACTTGCTGAGGATGAAGTAATCATCTTCGGGAGTATGTCAAAGATTTTATTTTTAATAGAATCAATTTTATTTAAGAAGAATCCCATAAAGTCATGACTGCTAAGAGCTAAGGGAATGGATGGCTCAACAGAGCTATGACTCTGTAAGTTTAGCAAATGTACTAAAGAGAACATCTACAATGTTTTTGATGACAGCCACATGCTGAAACATTCTCTTGCTTTGAGTCTGTTGAGATTAAATTGTTAAATAATTAAATATTAACAGCGTTTCCCCTTCCATTGTCCAAGGAGGGCGTCCCACCCCACCAACAAGACTGCTCGCCCCTCCAAGAGGATCATGGCATAGAGTAATAATACGTTTTCACAGATAATGTCATTCATTTTATTCGATCTCGTCGTGAGCGATTTCTGGCCCTGTGTTGTCGCTACTCTACTTTCTATGGCCAAACTTGACAAAAGCAGGAAGAAATCATTCTCTGTGTCACCGACGCTGAGTTATGTACGCTCCCTGTCCCAACAGAGGACAGAAAAACATGTCGCTAAAACCTGGAAAGCAGGCAAGGATATCTGCGGTTTTAAAAAGCACCAAATTTAGTTTTGATGGCAGCACTTTCTCTCCTGCGAGCCGCCCAAGTATTTCATGCCCTGCCCCTGACACACAGCTAAAGTCCAGTCACCACAGAATAAAAGGTTTTGACCAGTCTAAACTGTCAATGTGAAATTATCCCCCTGGCTCTATAAGACTGAGCTTCATAATTAAATACATGCAGACAGAGAAAGAAAGATGATAGATAAAGATGGATAGAGACAGAAACATATAAATACAATATGTAGAGGAACATTGTGGTTTTTTGTCCTTAGGAACAGGATGCGGACTGTTTAGGCACCATTACAAACAATAAAGCACTTTTAAACCTGTTAAAACACAGCAGTTCTCTGTCCAAGCTACCACATCTTGTTGGTGGTCAGACGCCTCGGAGCTCCTCCGGTCCTTGGTCCCCAGAAGCAATCAGACTCTATCTAAAGACTCTTAAATAAACGACTCTCAACCAGTTTCTAACTTTTAGCTCCTTTAATCTAAATTAAGGCAGAGGAATGATTACAGAGATCAGCGCTGAGGCTCCCGTCTCTGACCGTCGCCGTCTGTTAGAGGATGACGAAGAGCCTCGATAGAAGGTCACATGTAGTTTTATATCTGGGACTCCAATGCAATGGATGTTTCCTCCCTCAGTGATTATCAGTAGATTAACCCCTAACCCTATGTGTCACCATTGTGGTGTCTATCTGGTAGATTGTGTAGTAGCGGGTCTCTATCCTTAATCTAAGTGTGCTGTAGCTTTCTAATCAACCCAGTTATACCAGCTGCTCCACCATCAAACCCAGTGCCCCAGCCTCGGGTCATTCATGACAAACCTTGGGCCATTTATCCTTGTACTGTGTGTCAATGAGCTTCTTATCCTATTGTAACAAAAGGGAAACATTAGAGCTTATGGTTTATTTCACTACGGTATAAATGGGAAAAACAGCCATGGGTCATATTAATAAATGTTATTCCTAATATCTCCTCTTCATTTAAGCGGTATAAAAGGTCGAATATCCCCTACCAATATGGCGGAGAGATCAACGTTTACGTGATGCCCTATGTGGGCGGGACTTCCGCTCCATGTCCGAGGGTCCAGCCCCTAACCCCCAGTGCGCAGACTCGTGTTTCTCTCGGTTCAATGGCGGCAGTTGGAGCGTCGTCCTTCGTGTTTTCTTGGGTTTTTGTTGACGGAGCAGCAGCGGGAGAGTTAATAAAGATGTAAGATAGAAACAGCAGCAGTTGATGAACTCTGGAAAGAAGAGAAACGGTTTGAAGCTCAGCAGGAACTGCTCAGTAACGGTTGAAGGAAAGTTTGGAGAGAGAAAAGCTACCAGAGATGTGGAGACAGCAGGTCAAACAGCGACTGGATGCAGCAGAGGAGCAGAGACACGAAATACTGGATGCTGCTTTCAGCCCCGAAGATCGGCTGCAGTCATTAGGTTTGGATGTTTTCATTGTTCCGAGCAGCTGAAGGGATGCTAGCTGCAGGTTAGCAGCAGCTTTACAGTCAAACAGCGGATGTTAGCTTGCAGCTAAACTTAGCCCGTCGCAAACATGGTTCATTACGGTAGAAGTCAGTTGGGGTTTCACTGTGTGACATCAACCTTATCAGCCTAGCCTTTCCGGATGCCCTTTCATTGAACTCGGAAGTAATGGGATTAGAATGCGTCTGGAAAATATTTATTATCTGTTATATTCACTTCATAGCCTGAAAAAAATAAATTCATACCGCATTGGGAAGTAAAATGAGAATAATGACAGTTCTATACAACCGTCAGGTGTTGTTTCTGTGCGCAAAGTTTCACCAGAAACAAGCGACAGGCAGGGGACCAGAAATCTTTCACAGGGGGGGCCACATGGGGCCATTAAGAATCTCGGGGTAACACACCAATGAGTAGGCGCTTTTTTTAAATGACTTCAACTGCCATTGTGCTGCACGGTGGTGCAGTTGGTAGCACTGTTGCCTTGCAGCAAGAAGGTCCTGGGTTCGATTCCCAGCTGGGGGTCTTTCTGCATGGAGCTTGCAGTCCAAAGACATGCCTGTTAGGTTAATTGGTAACTCTAAATTGCCCTTAGGTGTATGAATGAGTGTGTGCTTGGTTGTTTGTGTGTTGCCCTGCGATGGACTGGCGACTTGTCCAGGGTGTACCCGCCTCTCGCCCTTTGACTGCTGGAGATAGACACCAGCTCCCCCACGACCCACTATGGAATAAGTGGTAGAAAATGACTGACTGCCAATGTTTTCTGACTTAACAGGCAGAGCTCTTCGAATCATAAAACATCTTGTTTGCTGAAACTGGGCAAGTATTGGCAGAGTTATGACTGATAAGTCAGGATAGTTGCAATTAATGACAGTAGAAAATCAATTAGAAATTAACTGAAAAATATTTACAGAATAAAGGCCACATCAAAAAGCTTTTACTTTTACTTGTCCAGTTATTCATGTATTTATATATTAATTTATCTTAGTAAAAATCAATGACAAATAAATATATATTTTTAAGAATTTGTGCTCTAGTTTAGGTCAGAAGAGCCAATCAACAGCTGCCGGTGATGTGACATCAGGACCAGAAGCAGAATATTCCTTGAAAAAAACTAATTTAAAAATTAATGCAAAAATATAAAATAAATGACACTAATTAAGGTGCTGCGGGGCATCAGATTTCCATCAAAATGCTTTAAGGTGCTTTATTATTCAAACAACCTGCCTGAATGATTTATTTTAATGCTGGGGATGCTGCACTATGTGATATTTTCTGTTAAACCCTATCTTACATGTAAAATCCGTGGAAAATGATTAATACCTCATTCATTTATTTAAAAAAAAGTAAAAATCCTTTACACAATCCTTAGATGTAAAACATCTGCTCTGTCAACTAGAAAAAAAAACACAGGGTGCACTCAAACGTATTAATGTTAACAGTTAAAAATGAACCACTGAAAAAGTGACGTCAGCTTTGCGACTCGCTGGCTTGTGAGGATCACAGTTTAATCAATTGGTACGATGACTGACTTTACTAATAATATGAACTACAAAAAGCCTATCATAGGCCTTTGTTTTGTTTTTACAAATTTATGTTTCAGACTGAAAAGAGCATTTAAAGTTTCTCTAGAATAGAATAGAGTTCTTTATTTGTCATTGCTCCACATGGGTGCAACGAAATTTTCAAAACAAAACAGAACAAAAACAGTGCAGGCAAGTAGTGCAAATTAAAGAAAATAAATATTAAAAAGTTCTAAAAAGGTTCTAAAAAAAGTTATAAGAAGGACTGCGCAGGTGGAAAAAATATATATACAAGAATATTTACAGGTTGTTCCAGTATTGCACATGAGGTAGCATATTGAACTTAGTGTTGAAGAAATTGCATGGAAAGTATTTACTGTTTATGTTGTTATTGATAGTAACAGTTGTTACAGTGTACATGAGGCGTTCAGGGCAACAACAGCTCTCGGAAAAAAGCCGTTTTTCAGTCTGTTTGTTTTTGTCCTTATTGCCCTGAAACGCCTCCCACAGGGGAGCAGTTGAAAAAGATGGTGACCGGGGTGTGAGGGTGTAGAGCAGGGGGCTCAGCACACAGCCCTGTGGAGAGCCCCTGCTGGTCCTCAGTGGAGAGGACAGGTGGTGTCCTACTCTCACCCTCTGGGAGCGGTCTGTCAGAAAGTCCATAATCCAACTACAGGTGCTGTTGGGGAGACCCAGGTGTCCCAGTTTGCTCACCAGCCGGCTCGGGATGATGGTGTTGAACGCCGAGCTGAAGTCCAGGAAGAGCAGCCTCGCGTAGCTCCCTCGCTGCTCCACGTGGGTCAGAGTGGTGGCGATGGCATCCTCCGTGGACCGGTTGGCCCTGTAGGCAAACTGGTGGGGGTCAAGTGTGGGGGGGGGGGCAGGTGTGAAGTGATATGACCCCCGTACCAGTTTCTCGAAGCACTTCATGACGATGGGCATGAGTGCTACTGGCCGGTAGTTGTTCATGCTGGTGATGTTAGTCTGTTTAGGCAGAAGGACGATGGTGGAGGACTTCAGGCAGGGTGGAATGGAGCATCTAGACCTTGACATAAAAAAAATCACAGAAGAGAGTCTCTGATGGGTCCAGGTATTCATTTCTCCTTTACAGAAGGTCCAGGATAATCGTTTCATCTCCAGAACACTTTCCAGCACATTGAAAACTACAAATAAAAATAAATGGAGGTTCATACAGTGTTTGATAAACAAGGTTCTAAACATACCTGAATGCATTAACTAAGATTAATGTCTAGTTTATGGTGATGATTGTAGAGTGTACACTGGTTAAATGCCTGTATGACCCCGTGGGTCTCTCACAGCTGGAAGCAGCATGAGAGCTAAAATACCACATGGATGCAAGGTGTAAATACGCATATAGACGGTCTGGATCCGTTTCAAAGCGAACCTATTAGACCCAGCAACATAACTGACAAACACCACCAGTCTTTCAGACAGAAAAGACTAAACAAATTACTTCAACTCACAGGATGGATCAGAACCTTCTGCAGCCCTCTGCATGACCACTTTTCCCTAGAGAATACTGAGCTCACCCTCCTCACCGTGTTATACTTGTTACCGGGCCGACCGCTCAAACAACGATGATTTAAAGAGACAGAGCAGTGGTTCATTACACTACAAGTAGAAACAAGTAACTGAAAACATTATAAGCAGAATAAACTATAACCATCGTTTGATGCTGCATTCACTAGTAATTGGAAAAGGCAGGTGTGTTCGTTGACACGTGGACGTGGGCAACGGCTTGCAGAGGACCCTAGGAGCGTTACAATGTAAACATTTAAGATCTGAATTTTTTTTAGAAAATATTCTAAATCCATCAGAAAAAGTTTTGAGAACATGGCAGTAGTGTGATCTAACCAGTTTCCTGTCCAAGATCCTAATCGCTTGGTTATGAATCATTCTGAGGGGCTTAATAGTTGTTGGGGCTGCTTGTGACCAAGAGGTTAAAAAGTCGTTTAAATGGAAAGAAAATCATTCAGTGCAAAAAACATTCCCAGTCTAAAAGTTTGTAAGTTTGCTTTCGCAGCCCTGGCTTGTATCCTCGTTCTGATCTAGTCCCCTGTTGTAATGGACAAATGAATCACATGACTTTTCTCTTATTTAATTGAATTGAAGGACTACAAATCCCATCGAACTGCTACACAGAAACATAAAGAAAAACTGGACTATCTATAGATTAGTTATCTAGAAAAGTAAATTTTTTTATTACGTTTCCAGCAGGATGTTGGTCTGCAACAGTGTCTTCTGCAAATAAAAAAACATCCCTGCTTTAAAATGTCACTTTATTATACTCACATTTTAATATCAAACACACCTGCAAATAACTGAAAAATTTCAGAACATGTCGTCTTTTTGAAAAGCAAAAAGAGAAATTAGAACAAATTTGGAATAAATTAACACTAAATAAAAAAAGATGGCACTATTTATAAAATATTTTAGTACTATTCCTATATTATTTACCTCTAAGTCAGATTGGACCATATCATACCGACCAACCCAACAAAAAATACAAATACAAAAATGATCACTTCTGTTTTATCTCATTTAGAAAATAATGCATCTTATGTTATTTTAACTGTGAAGAACCATTGGCTCACAGTTTCACCTGTTTTCTGTCATAAAAAGCATCGACTATATCAGAAAAACGTGATAATATTTGTTGAATGTCGTGATAATGGTAGGACTTGTAATAAATGAATAATTACAAGGCTTTGGTTTCATAGCAAACATGGACCCCAGGTAACGAGTTGACTTTGCAGCTGCTGGATGTTTCCATCAAAGCAACAAGGTTTCATTGAATAAGTTGCTCCTGGCTGACCTCTGCTGGGCTGGCATTAAAACAACTTATTTGTAGTTTGACTTTACCCCAACTTTACCTTTCAAAACTATATATTACAGGCACAGAGAGCCAGAATTATGTGGTTCTTAAATAATAAGCCAACATTTAGTACAGTCAAGCGGTTCCTGTCGATGTGCATATAGTGTAAACTGTTACTGCAAAAACGAAAACAATATATTGAAATGTGAAGTACATGAGACAGACGTTCATCAGCTAACCATGATTAGCTGATGATGTTGGCTTATTCTTGTTCTCCCAAAAAATGTTTGCTGCAGGACATCCTGAAGGTGGAGCCGAATAAAAAGACTGGCCAGGAAACTGAGCTCCACTGTGGCTGAGACTAAGGTCTACTTGAGGGAAGAACCACTCTGAACACATTGTTCCCTTGGAGCATCTAATTTACATCCTTCAGGACCCCCAACAAATCCATTTTAAATTACAAGTAACACACCCAGTAGAGCTGGGGGATAACATTTATTTTTTGATCCATCAAGATGTGAACGTGGATGATTCTGACTCAATTAACAAATGTCAAAACTCGATTATCTTAATTTATGACCCAATTTTAAAGGACCCAGAAGGTGGAACTCAGAAGTTTGCATGTGCAGCACCCAGACAGTTTATAGTGAACGCGCAGGGCCACGTGGATCACATTCAGCCCCCCCCCCCCTACACCAGGGGGAATATATCCAGCCAGGGCAACACTAAACATGACAAACAGAACATGGTGACAGGTTGAGGAGCTCTTTCCATGGTTTCATCAGGTCTTGGACCAGGGGCCCATGAGGACTAAACCTTCCAACCCTAGGCTGAGGGGTGTAGGTATTTAATGTGGCTGCTTTCATCAACTACAGAAGGAAAGCATGTGGAGCTGGCAGATAACTTCAGATGATGAAACTTCATCCATGACTTCCTCATGCTGAGTGACTGAAGTGAGACAGACTAGCTGTTTAAACTGTGTTTAACACAACCTGGCAAAGTTGAGTACAATTATTATTATTAGCTAAATTATAAGAGTGAATAAATATCAGCTGACTTCATTGTCTTTTCCATCATATGAGCTTCGTCAGAGGTCCACCAGATCTGCTGCTGGTCCCATTTTTGAACTGGAGCCACCTGCTGGGGAATAAAATCTGCTTTTAGGTGCATCACAAAGACGAGGATGATCCCTTGAGGTAAAACGAAAGGTGAAACACTTCACGGTGAACACCTAGCAGAATCCTGAGGAGATGTCTGAGCAACAAACCACCCAGAGGAGAAGCAGCTGATCATGGCGGCCAACCATAGGACCATCGAGCCAGTGATGTCAGAGTCATTGTGTACATATGAATGAGGAATATTAAAATTAATCTACTATAGAGTTCAGGAAAGATCTTTGAAATCATTGAATATTAAAAAAAAATGTTCAGATGGGAATTAATCATATCACGTGTGGATGTACAGTGATAGGAATATTAACTTGTAAAGGGATGGAAAAATATTTTGTTTTTATGGGACTGTTACAATATTATCACTGTGGTAACTGGGATTAGAAAGCATGATTGTATTTCTTCACCAGATTTCTTTTTCCATTGGAATTTATTTTGAAGAGGATGATCTTTAATACTTCCTTCCTTTTTTGTTGATGAGTAAAAGTGGATCTTTAAAGATCGAATGTAGTTCAGGGTCAGATTTAATGTCGCTGCGGTCTAAAAGCTGGCCTGATGCTGGGAGAATGACCCGAACACTGAGTAGTAATTTTCTTTCTAGTTTAAATAAATCTGAGCGCTCTTTCTTCAGAGCCAGTCTATAAGGTCTTCTAAGCCACGAAGATGGGTAACTTCACTGTTCACATCTGTTTTTACATGTTCAACGCTCAAGAGGAAATGACTGTTGATGGTTAGAAAAGTGAACCTTTCTGCTGCTTCCATCACCCCTGTTATGTTTTACCCAACCACCGCATGCTGGTACGGGAACTCGTCCCGCAGATTTCTGAGGCCTGACATGAATCAGGGCAACATTAGTCTAAACCAGGCAGAAAAGAACAAGTTTAAGAAGTAATCTGTACCTCTGATGCTCCTGTGGTAACTTGCAGAGCATCTTTAATCTCATTGCACGATGTGAGGTGCACCTACAAGATGAGGGATGATCTGAGGAGCCATGTCCTCTGCTGCTCCTGTTGGTCCTCTTTATCAGGTCCGAAGCCAGAGCAGCCATCTACCAGGACGTTTTAGAGCTTTTCATGCTTCCCTCTGCTGAGAAGCTTTATGGAGATGCTGATTTTATTTCCCAGCAGGACTTGGTACCGGCCCACGCTCCAAAAGTACAAATAGATGCTTTAATAGTCAATAGGAAGATGAGAGACACCAGAACCAAGAATGCAGATGACCTGAATCAGGGGTGGAAATTAGTCACCTTAGCTGGTGGAGAAAACTTTTAACTAGCCACTCTTTTTTCTTTGTTTAACATTTGCCCTGGTTATGAGAAATGCTCAATAGTAAATGCTTATATGATACAGAAAACTGAGGAATTTAAATGACTTCACTTCATTTTTACATATTTTCCACAAAACTTGAGGTGTCACAGTTGTTTAAACATACATCATGTGCTTCCCTGCAGATGGTCATCACACTCCCTTGGTTAAAGAAGACGCTCCTGAGGAACACAGTTCTGATTTGGACCTGCAGGACCCCGAACCTGTCCAAATAAAGGAGGAACAGGAGGAGCTCTGGGCCAGTCTAGAGAGAGATAAGCTCGATATGAAAGAGGACACTGATGCCAGCAGGCTTTCTTTGTCGCCAGTTCATGTGAAGAATGAGGATGAGGAAGAGAAACCTTCGTTCTCACTTCACCAAGACCAGGCAGAACCTGGAGATCTGCCAAGCAACAGCTCAGCTGACCAGATGAAATCAGAAACTGATGAAGAGGACTGTGGAGGAGGAGAATCGAGTAGAAACCTAGATCTAAACACTCATGGAGACATTTCCAACTCTTCAGAGACTGAAGTCAGTGAGCCGGAGGATGATGACGATGATGACGAGAACTATTCTGACTCTCAGCTCAAACCTTTGTCAGACTCTGAGGCAGAAACTGAAGAAAGTGAAGATGAATGCGAGGATGGCAGCGTTCCTGAGTTGGATGGAAACACTCGTAGCAAACCTTGGAGCTGTGCAGAGTGTGGTAAACGATTCGTTAGCAAGCGCTCCCTTCAGAGTCACATGGCATGTCATTCAAAACTAAGATCTGATGTGAAAGTCCAGAAGGATCAGAAATGTTTTAGTTGTGATGTCTGTGGTAAAGGTTTTAAGAGAAAAAGTCATCTAAACCTACACACAATAATCCACACTGGAGAGAAACCTTTTGGTTGTGATGTTTGTGGACAAAAATTTGGTCGAAAGTCTCATTTGAACAGACACATGACGATCCACTCAGGAGAGAAACCATTTGAGTGTGATAAATGCACCAGAAAGTTCGCTAGTAAATGTCGTCTTAACTCACACCAGAGAGTCCACTCAGATGAGAAACCATTTGGCTGCGACTTGTGTGAACAAAGATTTAAGGATAAGTCAGCTGCTAACAGACATATGAAAGCCCACCTAGGAGAGGAACCTCTTAAACAGAAAGAGTTTGGGTGTGATCAGTGCAGTAAGAGGTTCACAAGTAAAAGCTGTTTGAATTCACATCTAAGAATCCACACAGGAGAGAAACCATTTGTCTGTGATCTCTGCGGACAAAGATTTTTCTACAAGGCAAACCTAAAAGCACACATAAGGATTCACACCGGGGAGAAACCGTACAGCTGTGATGTATGTGGACAAGATTTTAGATCTAAGTCCCATTTAAACACCCACCAGCGAATCCACACCGGAGAGAAACCACTGAACTGTGATGTTTGCGGACAACGATTTAGCCGCAAGTCACATTTAACTAGACACATGAAGGTCCATACTGGAGAGAAACCGTTTGGGTGTGTTCAGTGCAGTAAGAGGTTCACCAACAAAACTGATCTAACTTTCCATCTGAGAATCCACACTGGAGAGAAACCTTACGCCTGCGATTTCTGTGGGAAAAGATTTATGGTCAAATCAGCTGCAAACAAACACATGCGAGTTCATTCAGGGGTAAAACCATTTGGCTGCCATCTTTGTGGACAAAGATTTACAGCCAAGCCCAGCGTGAAGAAGCATATGATAATTCACACTGGGGAGAAACCCTTCCGATGTGATGTCTGTGGGTACAGATTTAACCTTAAAACCAGTTTAGACAGACACGTGAGAATCCACACAGGAGAAAAACCGTTTGGCTGTGATGTTTGTGGACGACACTTTAACCGCAAGTCCACCTTAAATACACACATGAAAATCCACAAAGAAGAGAAAGTGGCTTAGAGAAGTAGTTCTAGAGGAAATATGATTTCACAACTAATTGAACCAATAAAGTTTACAATGTTTGCATCTTGGGAGCAGGGACAATATTCCATACATGGAAGATGTCCGGTTGCTTTGGGGTTCATAATGCATTCATACCTATTAAATAAAATAGATGGTGGATCATTTTAGCTGTGTAGCAGGTAGGCCAGGTGTGTATCTGGGAAAATATAAACTGTTTTAGTTTTATAATGTGTTCATTTCATGCAAATGGTCAAATCTGAAAGAGAGAAAAAACGTATGAATCATTTACTTATGAAGGTGAAGACTAGTAGCACTACCTGAGCCACAAACAGGTTTAAAAGGATGCAGTCCATCCTTTCAACCACAGGTCCATTTGAATTCATGTAGAGATATAACAGAAACCAGCAGGTCACATGTGGATTGGATCAAAGCTCAGGACTGACTGTTTTAGGGACGGATCAGTGCAGTGAATACTGAGGTTTGAACCGGTCACTTCAGGGTTTCTGACTTTGTTCAAACTAAACTAGTTTGATCTTTATTCTCTTTGTTTGAAGGCATCTGGCTGTAACTTGTTGCTCTGACCATAAAGCAGCAGACATCAGAAAATCTTCCATTCAGAGGCCAGGTTCTGGTGTAGACGATTAGTTGCAGCTTATTACTGCTACCACAAGGTGGCAGTAATGCTCGGGCTAAAGAAGACTGAGGACTGTAGTCCTGTGTTTGACAGTTTAAGTTTTAACTTGTAAATAGTTGCTGTTATTTGAACCGTTTCAGCGTTTTAATTTGATCATTTTAGTATTAAAGTCAAATCGTAGTATTTAGATTTAGTTTCATAACTAGGTTCTTTAACTGTTGACAGCAGCCTGAAAGGAACATGGAACATCTGCTTTGGTCAAGATCATTAATGAGTGTGTGTTTAAAAATATTTAAACAATAATGATGATAATCAGAAGGTCCACTGAGAGCACAGTAGATCTACATCTGGGACTCGCAGCTACAGCGGTTTTATAAGAAAAACCGAACTGGTTACCGGTTTTACCGACATTCATGTGGAACGGACCAAAATCATGCCGGTTTTCCCATCCTCCGTTGTCCAGCAACTTTGGTCCTGATTCTGATAAACTTCTGAAACATGCCTGTTCAATAGTGTGTGGACGGGAGGCCATGTAAGGCCCGACCTGGGTAGCGGCTGAGTAGAAGGTATTGTTTAGCTCAGATTATCTTTGGACCCACTGAATGGAACCAAAGGCAACGCTTCCCTTTCCTGGCAACAGAACTTCAGATGAGTAACTGTTTAGGTTCTGCCTCTTCACCTCTGGAGCCCTGCAGCCTCTAGAGGTGAAGAGGCCATGTTGGATAAACTTCCACAGTGACTCTGGTACCGACTTGTTCTACTTGTTTGGATTTTATCTTAATGTTTTAGATTAAAAACATAAAATAAACCAAACACATTTCTAATATTATCCCTCCCTCCAAAACAAATGTAATAAATTAATGCTCGCAAAAAATGCTTGTCCTCTGCCATCGATGTAAGCCTTATTTTGGCTCAAATCGTTGTCAACTACAGCAGGAACAGTTTGTTGTTACATTGACACATTTTATCTGTAATAATGCTTCAGATGGGCAGGGTGCAGTCTTTGAAGCAGAGATAAGAGAAAAGCAACTGCATGAGAATCATTCGTAGCTCAGCTCCAGTAATCCTCCACAGCAGTTCGCTGTGTGTATTAAATGATGTGCATGTGTGGCAGCAGCAGAACATGCTCTAGCGTTGGGCAGTAATGCAGTTGAAGGATATAAAGTTAGTGATTGTGTTGCAGTCATGAACACATTTGATGTGTTGAGTTCATTTCCTGTAATCATTTCTTCTGTGCTGCTATTGGCCCTTAGAAACAGCACTTTCTAAATAAAGCTTCCTTGAGTTATGCTGCATTCAGTTTGTCTCTGCCACAAGCTAAACACACGACTCCCCGAAGCATTGTGGGTAATTATGGATTACAGCTAAACAAAGGTTTTCTCAGCTGTTAATATATTGATGTGGAAACCCATGAGTGGTTCTGTTGTGGAACTATGTTTAAATTCAAGCATGAAATAATGTGAGTCCAGTTTCCAGTCCTGGTTCTAATGTCGACCCGACCAACAGCCTGATAGGACAGTATCAGGATGTCTTTCCTGCAGACCTACTGTTCTGCTCCAACACCTGAAGTAAATGGCTGAATTCCCTCACCAGCAGTCAGTCAGCTCTGCAGACACCTGCCAGTGAGTCATTTGATTCAGGTGTGCTGGACAAGCAGCTAGAAGCTGCAGCCTGCATGTTGTAGATGTTTCCCTGCTTTTCCACACCTGACTCAGGTGATCGCAGTTCAGCTAAAGCCTGTTAATCAGCCATCAATAGAAATTGGGTGTGCTGAAGCAGGGAAACGTCTACAACATGCAGGGGCTCCAGCTCTCGAGCATCGAGTTTAAACATCCCTGATCTAGAGCACTGGACTGGGGTGTGAAATCACCACCTTGGTTTGTTAACCATCGGTGCTTCAGTCCTCATCAGTTGATCTCTGATCAGGACCAGCAGCTGGAAAACAGTTGAACAACTTTTAGAGAAAGACTTGAGTCACCTAGAGATGTTAAAAGACCAACAGTGTTAAAGATCTGAGTCCAAAGTACACTGCCTCGCTAAAAAAAAGGTCACACTCTAATATTTTGTTGGACCGCCTTTAGTTTTGATTACGGCTCCATTCGCTGTGGCTTTGTTTCGAAGCTTCTGCAATGTCACAAGATTTATTTCCACCCAGTGTTGCGTTCATTTTTCACCAAGATCTTGCATTGATGATGGTAGAGTCAAAGTCTTCTCCAGCACATCCCAAAGACTCTCAATGGGGTTAAGGTCTGGACTCTGGTGGCCAATCCATGTGTGAGAATGATGTCTCATGCTCCCTGAACCACTCTTTCACAATTCGAGCTCCATGAATCCTGGCATTGTTATCTTGGAATATACCCGTACCATCAGGGAAGAAAAAACCCATTGATGGATAACCTGGTCATTCAGTATATTCAGGTAGTCAGCTGCTGTTTCCCATGAGCCCGCCCCTACCTGTTGACGAAGGTGGTTCTTTGTACTGGCCCGTTGTTAGTGTGCTCTAGTTAAGCACTGGAAGCAGTTAGGTGGAAAAGATTGTCGTCATGTTGAAGCTTCTACTCCTTTGCTCAGAGGTACTCAAGCAGGACTCTGTTGCTGCTGGATTACTCCTGAAGAACGCTAATTAAAACGTGGAAATTAGTCAGAGGAAACGGCTCATTTGTGCAGCAGCTGTTTGCTTTCAGTTATTTGGATCAAAACATAAACTTCATGATTAAATCTTGGTTGTGAGTCCATTGTTATGTTCTGTTTGAGGCGGCCATGACAACATGTACTAAACTGTAGTTTCCATGTTTTACTTTGGTCTTACCTAATTAGTAGCTATGTGCGAATAAATAGTTATGAAGAAGGACCACCTCCCTGAAGCAGTGACTCAGGGTTCCCCTCAGACGCAGATACAGAACCTTCATCCATTAAGGTTGCATTTCTACCAGATACTTCATGTTCCTGTTATGTTTGTGGCTGGAGGTCATGGTTGGGTTGTGAATGCAGAACAACTATGAGCTGCTCCAGTCTTCTTCCTGAAGGCCTCAGCCAGATCTTAGGATTTCACCATGGTGTCCACTCTCACTTCAACAGTCAGGAGCACCAAACTAAATGTCCGAGGTTTAAACAGGACAAGCTTCCCACATTATGCGGAGCCATGATGTGATCAACCTGTGTGGGTTTTGTATCATTCTTGTTAGGAATACATTTGGGGGTGTACTAATTTATTCCTCAACAGAAATCCAGTTTTTCAATATACATCTCAATGAAAATGTCAAATGTTATTTTTACAGTTTTTATTGGTTGTTTATATTATTTGAATCTAAGAGTTTTGGTCAAACTTCAGTCAAATGTGTTGAAAACTGCACAGACTATCTTAGGGTGTCCTATTTTTTCATTTAGTTTTTACATGACTAGGTCCTCCTGTTTAATGTCTCGCTAACACAAATATTAACTCAGCCAATCACGTGGCAGCGACTCATTGCATTCATGATCACATTTCTTAATAAAAAGTTTGTTTTAAAGTGCATATTGAGTATGTTTTTAATTAAAGGTAGACATCAACATTTTGATTCCGATACATGTCCCACGTTGTCCAGCACTAACGTGATCTTTGTCCCACATTTTGTCAGAACCCAGTAGAAAACCAACATTCCTACTGGTTTCAAATCCAGGACATTTAGATTGTACCCATAAAAGCCATTTCTCCTTACAGGAAAAATATAACAGTACAGACCTGGTCCACATCTCGGGTCACATCTCCAGAAAAATAAAGAAACTCCATTCCTCCACCTAGTGGCAGGGTCTGGAAGGGGACATGTTTTACATCCAGTGTGTTTAATAACAATACAGGTCCTTCTCAAAATATTAGCATATTGTGATAAAGTTCATTATTTTCCATAATGTAATGATGAAAATTCAACATTTATATATTTTAGATTCATTGCACACTAACTGAAATATTTCAGGTGTTTTATTGTCTTAATACGGATGATTTTGGCATACAGCTCATGAAAACCCAAAATTCCTATCTCACAAAATTAGCATATCATTAAAAGGGTCTCTAAACGAGCTATGAACCTAATCATCTGAATCAACGAGTTAACTCTAAACACCTGCAAAAGATTCCTGAGGCCTTTAAAACTCCCAGCCTGGTTCATCACTCAAAACCCCAATCATGGGTAAGACTGCCGACCTGACTGCTGTCCAGAAGGCCACTATTGACACCCTCAAGCAAGAGGGTAAGACACAGAAAGAAATTTCTGAACGAATAGGCTGTTCCCAGAGTGCTGTATCAAGGCACCTCAGTGGGAAGTCTGTGGGAAGGAAAAAGTGTGGCAGAAAACGCTGCACAACGAGAAGAGGTGACCGGACCCTGAGGAAGATTGTGGAGAAGGGCCGATTCCAGACCTTGGGGGACCTGCGGAAGCAGTGGACTGAGTCTGGAGTAGAAACATCCAGAGCCACCGTGCACAGGCGTGTGCAGGAAATGGGCTACAGGTGCCACATTCCCCAGACCTGGGCTACAGAGAAGCAGCACTGGACTGTTGCTCAGTGGTCCAAAGTACTTTTTTCGGATGAAAGCAAATTCTGCATGTCATTCGGAAATCAAGGTGCCAGAGTCTGGAGGAAGACTGGGGAGAAGGAAATGCCAAAATGCCAGAAGTCCAGTGTCAAGTACCCACAGTCAGTGATGGTCTGGGGTGCCGTGTCAGCTGCTGGTGTTGGTCCACTGTGTTTTATCAAGGGCAGGGTCAATGCAGCTAGCTATCAGGAGATTTTGGAGCACTTCATGCTTCCATCTGCTGAAAAGCTTTATGGAGATGAAGATTTCATTTTTCAGCACGACCTGGCACCTGCTCACAGTGCCAAAACCACTGGTAAATGGTTTACTGACCATGGTATCACTGTGCTCAATTGGCCTGCCAACTCTCCTGACCTGAACCCCATAGAGAATCTGTGGGATATTGTGAAGAGAACGTTGAGAGACTCAAGACCCAACACTCTGGATGAGCTAAAGGCCGCTATCGAAGCATCCTGGGCCTCCATAAGACCTCAGCAGTGCCACAGGCTGATTGCCTCCATGCCACGCCGCATTGAAGCAGTCATTTCTGCAAAAGGATTCCCGACCAAGTATTGAGTGCATAACTGTACATGATTATTTGAAGGTTGACGTTTTTTGTATTAAAAACACTTTTCTTTTATTGGTCGGATGAAATATGCTAATTTTGTGAGATAGGAATTTTGGGTTTCCATGAGCTGTATGCCAAAATCATCCGTATTAAGACAATAAAAGACCTGAAATATTTCAGTTAGTGTGCAATGAATCTAAAATATATGAATGTTACATTTTCATCATTACATTATAGAAAATAATGAACTTTATCATAATATAATAGTATTTTCATTTGAAACACAATTTTTAATATTTACTACAAAATAATGTACACTGAAAAAATCTGACTGGAGACTTTTGCACAGCTATTCTGGCTAAAAAAGACACATCAGTTGTTACTTCCATAACTTCCATAAAAATGGTTTACAATTATACCCAGTGTTAAATGGTCACGTTTAAAATGTCCTTTTCATTATTTGAGTTGAGATAAACCGACATTTTCCTTACACTTCTTTCTCTCATCATAATGTTCTCATTACTCCCCGTGAACCTTTGCATCTTGGCCGCAATCATCTAAATCAGATGTATGGATCCTCTGCAGTGATTCTATCCAACCAAGCAGAGGAATAATGGACACACAATGTAGAATTGAGCCTTGCTTGAGGTCCAATCCAACTTTATTTATAAAGCACTTGAAAGCACCATACAGGACCAGCATGGTGTGTATATTAAAAATATTAACTAACAAACATAAAACAGGGATAAGAGCAATCTTACAATTCACACAAAACAGGTCAAACAACAAAACAGTAAAAATCTGTATCAACTGGTGTCAAAGGTCAGCAAAGACATGAGTTTCAGGAAATGATTTATAGTAATTTGCAGGTTGGTAGGTTGTTCCACATCCTAGGAGCTACAACCGAAAAAGCCCGGTCCCCTGAGTTTACGTTTGGTCTTTGGAGCACTGAGGACTGGCTGATCAGCTGACCTGAAAGAACCAGAGGGTGTATCAAGGTGGAGCAGCTCAGAGAGGTAAGATAGGCGAGACCATGGAGGGCTTTCAAAAACTAATAAAATGATTTTAGAGTGAATCCCAAAATGTACGGGCAGCCAGTGGAGAGAAGCTAAAATGTGCTGATATTTACTTGTGTGAGTTAAAAGACGCGCAGCAGTCTCTAGAAGAACCACTAACTCTTACATAACCTACATTGCAGTAATCAAGATTGGTGGAGACAAATGCATGTGCCTCTGAGAAAGAATTGGTTTTATTTTAGCCAACTGGCTGAAATGATGTCTGCCCTGATCTGGGTATCAAATTTAAGCCCTCTTGTCCATTTTACCCCCAACATTAGTGATAGCTGTCTTAGTGCAGTTGGCCAAGGATTCTGTGTCTACAGAGAGATGTTACAGGCGTGGTAATGATATTTTGAATATATTGCAATAACAATCCCAGGTGTTGGAGAAGGATAGTAGGTCTGCAGGGCTGGTGTACTAGCGCATCTGTTTGCAGAGATAAATTATAACCTATGTGGTTAACTCATCTCCATGCACAATAATCCTTCACTGAAACCCAGAATAAACAATCTCTAGCTGATTCACTCGTAGGTGGACCTCCAATATGAACCTTGTTCAGGTGCTGGTGGATATTTGAGAGGTTTTGCTGTGTTCTGTTCAGGGTTTACTAACTGGTCTTAATATGTCATCTAAATCATTGCATGTAGTCTTTATATATCATTATGATGACCCTCAGTGCAACTTTATGGTTTTGTTTGTTCTTATGTATGCTGCTCAAAACAAAACTATATTAAAGCAGAACTAATGTAACATCACAATATCCCATCTCAGAAATCAGACTTTTCATCTGTCCTAGCTGAAGGTATTTTTATTGCTGCTATATAATAATACACTTCACATCCTCCTAGATTAATTTTGTATCTATTTAATGTAAAAATATAGTAAAATGTACATAGATAATGCAATGTTATTTATTAATAACTAAAACAAAAAGTAAATGAATCACAGACTTCTTTATTATCAACAAATACAGTATGTCACATGGTATTTCATGATAAATAACTAAAGTGTAATCATGAAGTGGTATTGAACTGTTGTACCCGTTACATTAGTAATATTTTACTTTAAAATACATGCAACCAGTGGCAGCTTTATATCTCCACTCTTAGGGACTGAAATATATCCTCCCACATGCCCTTAGAGGTTGACACTGGAGTGGATTTTCTTTCTTGTCTCATCCCAATTCCAGGCCAGCATAAAAAAGAAATCCTGTCCCGTCCCACTCCTGGTAAATTGACTCCCACTCCTGTCCCGCTCCCATTTTAGTTTTCTTCATTTAGTCTTTTGGTAATTTCTTTCTTTGAAGGACCAGTTAGGTCCCTGTTTTTAGCTGTAGTAAAGGCCAGTTAAAGTAAGAAGAACAATAATGAAGAAATAATAAAATATTAAACAAGGAAACAGACCATGCCTATCTTAGCTGAATAAACAAAATGTACATAATTGTATTTTACTCATTTATTAAGTGATTGTTTCCTTTGAACAATGACATTACTTTTATGTTTCAAGTTGCTGAAATTAAAGAAAAATGCACCTAGTAAGAGAACTGTACTTGGTGAACAAAAGGCCAAAAAGGCATTACCTTCATAATTTAGAAACTGTACCTCAATGGTTCACAGTCCTGGTCCTCAGGGACCCATTCCCTGCAAGTTTTAGATGTTTGTCTGCTCCAGAACACCTGATTTAAATTCTAACATGACCTCCTATACAGGCATCAAGAATGGAGGGTCAAACTGGACAAAATTAATACAATAAAATCATCATTAAATAAATAAATGTTGTGAATGTCCCATAAGTGAAGTAAATGTAACATGAAAGAAATGTAACATTAAATGTGCCATTAAATTAAAGGTACCATTTATTTATTTAATACATCATTAGAAACAATAAATGTACCATTATATCATGAAATGGACTATTATGCAATTAAATATGCCACTGAATAATTAAGTATAATTTTAAAGACGACATGATGTAATTAGTGGTACACTTAATATTTAATGATGTATTAAATAAATTGTACATTTAATGGTACATTCAATTTTTTTTCTATTTCACAACATATTTATTTAATATCTTCCCTTTTAATCTTCAATAGTCGAGTGATGAAGCCTTTCTACGAGGTCCGCGAGGGGACATGGGGGGGATGTTTCCTCTTTCTTTTTACGTTCTCACGCAATAGTCTTTGCGTTATTTAGCAATACTTTGTGGGATAGTTTCCAAACCAGATAACTGCAAAAATGAAACAAACACTACACCCGTATTGAGATTTATTGAGTTTTATTTTGAAATCAGCATTAAATAAAATTATCTTCAATCAGACTAAAAGACAGTTTTTATCCACAAGCTGTCAAACTACTGAACTCTGGACCATAAAACTGCACGAAACCACATCTGACCCTTTATTTCCTTATTACTGCTGCATGATGTGTACTTTTTTTTGTACGCCATTAGTGTTTTTGTTTTTATCGTGATTTGAACGGTTCTTCTTATCCTAAGCATTTTATCGCATTGTTTACTGCGTGTTAACCTGCATATGACAAATAAACCATATTAATGACATATCAGTGTTTGTTTTATGAGCAGTTTATCATCTGTGCTGTTGCTCCAAAATGCCGAACGCAAAAGTATTGCGTGGAGACGCAAAAGTAATAAATTTCCCCATGTCCCCTCGCGGGCTTCCGTACCTTTCCACTCTAATGTGGCAAAAGCTCTTAAATCTTTAGAGCAGCAGTTTTGTTGGTCAGATGAGACTTGACACATGATGGTACTTTTGGTTTGATGAATGAAGAGATGCAGGGTTGATTTAATCCAGAATCTGTTTTACAAGTGTCCCTTAATCACTGGTGAACTTGATTACAACTAAACACGTTTTACAAGCAGCAGACTGCGTGTTAAAACTGCTACATTCAACTCTCCTGAAGTTCAGTAATATTTACGACTTTCCTGTCAGCTCTATGAGTTTAATAGATAAGTCCTTATTTCTGACTTTACGTTGCTAATCCAATTTTACCACGTCCAGTTCTCCACCTGCGTTTGCTCCCTCCATTCTGAACGCAGGTGGAAAACATCGATCAGAAGCACTGTTGGCTTGTGGGTCGTGTAGTTCGTTTGACTCGCATTATAGTATAGGCTTCTTGGAAAAAACTACACAATGGCGGCGTCGATCCAAGTTTTTTTTTCTTAAAGTTTATAACAAAGTCTCAGTTTTACATTTCCAAGGACAATTGATCCTAGTTTATTTTCCCTCCTATTGGTAAATTCCTGCTCCCGCTCCCGTCTGGTCCCGTTCATTTTTTATCCTGTACCGTCCCAATCACGGGATCTTTACTGATGCTGTCTCCCGTCCTGCGGGATTCCCATGGGAATCCCGTGGGATTCCCGAAAAAATGTCAGCCTCTACATTCCCTTGCTCATCTTTATCAGTCTGGTATCCTGAACTCAACCACAGAGTCAGAGCAATGGCTGAAGAATGGGATGCCATCCCACAGCAGTGTGTGACCAAGTTGGTGACCAGCATGAGGAAGAGGTGCCAGGCTTTTGTGGTTGGGTACGGTTCTTCCATCCACTGCTGTTTATTAAATGAATGAATTGCTAAACTGCCAATATGTCTCATGTCATCCAGTCTAATAAATGACACCAACCAAGAGTTAAAAGCAGAACACACTGTTTGCCATTGGTCAGGAGGATGTGATGAGTTTTTCATGGGCGCAACTCATGTACCCTACTGTGCTGTACAGCCCAACTTATAAATCTGGCAACATTTAAAGGGAAATAAACAGGCAGAACCCTAAACTGTGTGAGGTTTACTGTTAATACAAAATATTCAACCAAAGCATTCATAATTTTTTTGTTTAAATAAAATAAACAGCTGCAGCAACTAAAAATCATTAAAAAGACCAGAATTTGAGTTCTGCTGCACTGACATTGCAGATCACTGACTAGCAAACACAACTGAGGCTAAAATGCCTTAGAAACCTGCTGCCAAAATGCCATATAAATCTAGGACATTTTGATCAGACAGAACACCCTGGACAGGTCGCCAATCCGTCGCAGGGCAACACAGAGACATACAGGACAAACAACCATGCACACACCTATTCACTGAGGGCAATTTAGAGAGACCAATTTACCTAACAGTCGTGTTTTTGGACTGTGCAAGGAAGATGGAGTACCCTGTGAGAACCCATGCATGCACAGGGAGAACATGCAAACTCCATACAGAAAGACCCACGGCCAGGAGTCAAACCCAGGACCTTCTTTCTGCAAGGCAAAAGTGCTAGATATCTCAAATTAACTTTATGCGTAGTCATAATTTAATTGTTGATATCTGAAATATATACATTTTAGATAGTCAATAATGTCTCGCAGATTTCTTAAATTGGAGCCTCCATACAACTTATTTGTATATCTGGCGTCACATATACTAGTCAAAATGTAATTAGAGATATCTTAATTAACTACTATGCCTAGTCATAAATCAATTTTAGATCTCTGGAATGTAAGTTTAGTGAAGCCAATTGTATGTTAAATTGGCCTTCCATAATGACCGCCCTTTGGGCATGTTACCATCAAGCATCATGGCAGCTTTTCTTTCGCAATCGAAGGTCAGGCAAACTTTCACTTCTGATTGGTTCAAATTCTATTTCACCCGCCCTCCCTCTCACCAACGTGACCATACGCTTTTGTGGCTGTATCTCGCGACTGCCAGTCAAATGGGCTCCAGCCAATCGAAAGCTCTGTCCTTTGGCCTTACGTCACAGGCGCTCACCGGCAGCTAATGCTAGGATCCAAGATGTCCGCGATGTTCCCCATGTGTGTGAGAGCCAGCCGGAGCGTCCTGCGGTTCAGGAGCGGGACGTTAGCTGCCTCCAGTCCGCAGCAGGTGCTGGATATCATCCGGCCTCTCTCTACAGAGAAGAACCCAGCCGGGACGGGCGGTGCGACCGGGGGGCTAGCTCAGGCTATCCTCCAGGAGAGGCTCCAACAGCAGCAGCAGAATCAGGTGAGGTGCTCGTTTTACTCTACAGGCAGTAACGTCGGCGGGGGCAGCGGTTTTCAAGGGTGTCTCCGCCCTTCTGAGTTGCTTCGGTGATATTAATCGAAGCCACTCCTAGCCCGGGTCGTTTTTGACAGCTAAACGAGACGGTGCTGATTTTTTATGTCTGCGCTCGTCATGTTTTACATTTCCAGGATAATTCCTGCTATGTGTGTGTTTTCTTCTCGGTCCGTCTACACCAGACAGTTCCTCCTGCTGTTAGCTTCCTGTTAGCTAGACGGTGTTAGGTGGTCAATGTGACAGAAGCTCAGAGCCACAGCCATGAAGCGGCCCCTGTTTCGATTTCTTTCCGTCTGTTAGAGATAAATGGCCAAGGTTTGTTTGATGTGAAGGTCAGAGAAGAAGACCTTTCCCTCCTCTTCATCATCTCCTCCTCATGGTTGCTTCAAACATGCCCCATTAAACGAGGGACATGAAGAAAATGACCTCCTTCAGTAGTCATGTACAGGTCCTTCTCAAAATATTAGCATATTGTGATAAAGTTCATTATTTTCCATAATGTAATGATGAAAATTTAACATTCATATATTTTAGATTCATTGCACACTAACTGAAATATTTCAGGTCTTTTATTGTCTTAATACGGATGATTTTGGCATACAGCTCATGAAAACCCAAAATTCCTATCTCACAAAATTAGCATATTTCATCCGACCAATAAAATAAAATTGTTTTTAATACAAAAAACGTCAACCTTCAAATAATCATGTACATTTATGCACTCAATACTTGGTCGGGAATCCTTTGGCAGAAATGACTGCTTCAATGCGGCGTGGCATGGAGGCAATCAGCCTGTGGCACTGCTGAGGTCTTATGGAGGCCCAGGATGCTTCGATAGCGGCCTTTAGCTCATCCAGAGTGTTGGGTCTTGAGTCTCTCAACGTTCTCTTCACAATATCCCACAGATTCTCTATGGGGTTCAGGTCAGGAGAGTTGGCAGGCCAATTGAGCACAGTGATACCATGGTCAGTAAACCATTTACCAGTGGTTTTGGCACTGTGAGCCGGTGCCAGGTCCTGCTGAAAAATGAAATCTTCATCTCCATAAAGCTTTTCAGCAGATGGAAGCATGAAGTGCTCCAAAATCTCCTGATAGCTAGCTGCATTGACCCTGCCCTTGATAAAACACAGTGGACCAACACCAGCAGCTGACACGGCACCCCAGACCATCACTGACTGTGGGTACTTGGCACTGGACTTCTGGCATTTTGGCATTTCCTTCTCCCTAGTCTTCCTCCAGACTCTGGCACCTTGATTTCTAAATGACATGCAGAATTTGCTTTCATCCGAAAAAAGTACTTTGGACCACTGAGCAACAGTCCAGTGCTGCTTCTCTGTAGCCCAGGTCTGGGGAATGCGGCACCTGTAGCCCATTTCCTGCACACGCCTGTGCACGGTGGCTCTGGATGTTTCTACTCCAGACTCAGTCCACTGCTTCCGCAGGTCCCCCAAGGTCTGGAATCGGCCCTTCTCCACAATCTTCCTCAGGGTCCGGTCACCTCTTCTCGTTGTGCAGCGTTTTCTGCCACACTTTTTCCTTCCCACATACTTCCCACTGAGGTGCCTTGATACAGCACTCTGGGAACAGCCTATTCATTCAGAAATTTCTTTCTGTGTCTTACCCTCTTGCTTGAGAGTGTCAATAGTGGCCTTGTGGACAGCAGTCAGGTCGGCAGTCTTACCCATGATTGGGGTTTTGAGTGATGAACCAGGCTGGGAGTTTTAAAGGCCTCAGGAATCTTTTGCAGGTGTTTAGAGTTAACTCGTTGATTCAGATGATTAGGTTCATAGCTCGTTTAGAGACCCTTTTAATGATATGCTAATTTTGTGAGATAGGAATTTTGGGTTTTCATGAGCTGTATGCCAAAATCATCCGTATTAAGACAATAAAAGACCTGAAATATTTCAGTTAGTGAGCAATGAATCTAAAATATATGAATATTAAATTGTCATCATTACATTATGGAAAATAATGAACTTTATCACAATATGCTAATATTTTGAGAAGGACCTGTATATCCTGGCCTGATTCCTTCCCAGGGAGCTAGGTAGGAGATGTCTGCATTTATAAAATGTGATTGTGGTGTAAACCCAGATGGTGTTACTGTAACTTCAGGTCCACACTGAGCTGAAAGATGAAGGATGTTTTCATCCCACTACCCTACATGGACAGGACTCACGGTACAGTTCTTCTCTGGACAGTCCTTGCTTTGTCCCAGGTGTTTCAAACAGTCTGAGTGAGGCATTATTAGAAAAATAAAAAACTTCATCCCAGTCATCTGCAGTCCAGACCTGGTTCTACCTGGAGAACACCAATCTATCCTCCTCAGTTTTCTGGGAGACAAATTTCTTCGCCACCCATCTTCTCTGAAATTCCAGCCTCAGCGTGCATGCAGACTCTCACTACCGGCTACTGTTTCTGCGCAAGCTCTGCTCTGGTGGCAACATGACCCCTTACTACCATGGTTCTCAAGCTGGGCCAGAAGTACTACCAGTGGTACATGGCTGGGTTTTAGTGGTACTTTGAAGTATTTAGCGTGGAAATGCTTTCCAAGGTAAATACTGTGGAAATGAATTGACTGTGATGTAGTGGATAAGAGTGAATGAGGAACAAGTGGTGGTGGCTGCTTATGGTGTGTTACGTTTATCTGTGAAGTTCTAGCTTGGACTTGGGAATGACAGTAGGGCTGCAGAACGTCACGGAAAACATTGGTGGAAGTCACAGTGACGATTATAGAGCTATTATGCAGATACTATAAAATAATTAAACACATTATTTCCTTTCCAACAACATGGATTTATTAATAAGATTTTGCACCTGGCTACAGCTGCTATGTTGGAATCTAAAGATCTTTGTTACATGGATCTATGGTTTCATATGGACTTTAGCAGAACATCTTGGTGCAAACAATTAATTAGCATCCAGAGCATGAGTCCATGGCAGTTATATAGTAAATGACAATCATTGCTGTCGGTCAAACAGTTCTTTGCAATATTCATATTGAACACACCAATATTTTAGATACTTTGTGCTGCCTTTAATGACATCAAATCCAACCAAACTGTGTTCTGGTTCCACGTAGAAGAACCAGTTGGATCATTGGTGTTCTCCTTGGCCAGGTTAACTGCAGTTAGCAACACAAGCTGATTTTTTTTCCAGGATATTGTATAAACCCATTAAAAGTGCAAACAAACATTTTTACTGCAGCTACTCCTAAGTTTTATGTGCAACGTAGCTTATTGGATTTTAAGGTCAGAGTTGGAAAGAAACTTCAGAAATTCCAACTTCTACGAAACTTTCTGTTAATTTTTCCAACTTTAAACATTAACATTTAAACTTTGGACTAAAAATGAAACAAAAGATGACACTGCATATGTCAGCCAGTCAAGCAGTGCCAGTAGATTTTTGCTTTTTTTAGTTTTATGACAACACACAGGAAACTGAAGGGGTCCAAGTCCGGTTGTTCTGAAAAGAGGGTGGTACTATTTACTGCTGTGGTTCTTGTTGAGTCCTCTTCAGCAGACGGTTCTGGAACTCGCTGGATTCAGCTTCCCTCCCTAAAGTTTCTTAATGTTTTAGTAAATGTTGTATTTGTCTGCGGTTTACCTGGGTGTAGGATGTGATTATAATGCAAAGATGATGACAGCATGTGTTTCTGTGGAGGTAGCCATGGCTTCTGCTGCTTCGGTTTTTTTTATGGTGGTTGGTAAACAACCTCTAGGCACATTAGCGCCACCTACTAGATTGGAGTGTAGTCCTCGTACCATTATTTTATTCTTCTAAAAATTCAGTTTCTTTTAAAAATTAAGAATTTCAACAAGAACTGTACCAGTGACCTTGGCTGGGAAAGGAAGAAGGATTTCAAGCTGTAGCCTCCAGTTCTTCTAATCCAATCAGAACGACAGATTGATGTCAGCTGACCTGCAGCATTAAAACTTTCCACCAAGCGAACCTTGAGATGATGCTAGCTGGGCTAAAGCACAGCAAATAGTTCCAACTAAGGCTCCTTCTTTTAAACCCTCCAATCAAATATCTGCAAATAAAAAAATAAATAAACTGGATGAAAAAAATATGAACCATTCAAACATGTATTTACATTTGTGCATATTATTAAACTGTTAAACTGACTAAATGAAAAATCAGTTTGGCTGCCATCATCGGCCAGGATTCATCCTGAGGCAGAAAAATGACCTGTTCATTGAGACTTTGCTCATTTTAGGTTATTCAATTCGATTCAATTCAATTCGATTCAAAGATACTTTATTGATCCCCGAGGGGAAATTATAATTCCAGTAGAACCCATCCAAACATACATCATGACACAAGACAAGGGGGAGACGGGTCACCGAGGCTTTGCTGCCCACTCACAGGTGCTGCCCTTGTTAGATGAGAAAAGAGGCCACATTAGGTAAGTAGAGGGAAAAAAATCATATTTCACACTTTATCCTTAGCAGGATACAGTTTGAGATTGTAAAAAACCTCAGAACAAAGAAGCAACAAGTTGACAAAACAACATAATGCTGGGAACGGTGAAGGTGGTGTGAGGGGGTGCATATGTTTATCTTGAGCATGTGTGTGTGTGCTTGTGAGTGTGTGTAAGTAAGTCCATGAAGCACTGTCACAGAGGCCATTGTCCTTACGTTGGAATGTTCATCAACCGGCCACAAAGTTCTGAGCAGGTCCACAGATGTCCTCAGGGAAGGGAGGGAGCAGAGCATCATGTTTACATAACTTCCAGGAGAAGTTGAAGATAACCAGCCATCAAGGCCGTGCAGGGAAGCCAGATTCAGAAAAACAATAATTATTTGGGTTAGGCTGACTCTTAATTTTCCATCAGCCTTGAGAGTCTCGCTGGTGCTTCTCAAAGGCGAATCCAAACAGCCAAATTCCTGGTCTTTCGCCAGATCCGAGCGAACAACTTTCTCCAAGATTTATCCCATTTCACCCCTGAGTCCAGGAACCGCAACCTGCCTGCGATCCTGTGTAAGGATCACATCCAGTCTGCGATTCAGCTCACGTAACATCTCAGTCTGAGTGTTGATTGCCCTGAAGATCCCATCACACATGCCAGGCAGCCTCACAATGGCCAGAACAGCTGCTGACATTCTCCGAATTTCTCGATATGCCAGGTAACCGCTGACTCCAAAAAGGAGAAATCCTGATATCAAACATCCAATTATATACAGGTCCTTCTCAAAATATTAGCATATTGTGATAAAGTTCATTATTTTCTATAATGTCATGATGAAAATTTAACATTCATATATTTTAGATTCATTGCACACTAACTGAAATATTTCAGGTCTTTTATTGTCTTAATACGGATGATTTTGGCATACAGCTCATGAAAACCCAAAATTCCTATCTCACAAAATTAGCATATTTCATCCGACCAATAAAAGAAAAGTGTTTTCAATACAAAAAACGTCAACCTTCAAATAATCATGTACAGTTATGCACTCAATACTTGGTCGGGAATCCTTTTGCAGAAATGACTGCTTCAATGCGGCGTGGCATGGAGGCAATCAGCCTGTGGCACTGCTGAGGTCTTATGGAGGCCCAGGATGCTTCGATAGCGGCCTTTAGCTCATCCAGAGTGTTGGGTCTTGAGTCTCTCAACGTTCTCTTCACAATATCCCACAGATTCTCTATGGGGTTCAGGTCAGGAGAGTTGGCAGGCCAATTGAGCACAGTGATACCATGGTCAGTAAACCATTTACCAGTGGTTTTGGCACTGTGAGCAGGTGCCAGGTCGTGCTGAAAAATGAAATCTTCATCTCCATAAAGCTTTTCAGCAGATGGAAGCATGAAGTGCTCCAAAATCTCCTGATAGCTAGCTGCATTGACCCTGCCCTTGATAAAACACAGTGGACCAACACCAGCAGCTGACACGGCACCCCAGACCATCACTGACTGTGGGTACTTGACACTGGACTTCTGGCATTTTGGCATTTCCTTCTCCCCAGTCTTCCTCCAGACTCTGGCACGTTGATTTCCGAATGACATGCAGAATTTGCTTTCATCCGAAAAAAGTACTTTGGACCACTGAGCAACAGTCCAGTGCTGCTTCTCTGTAGCCCAGGTCTGGGGAATGTGGCACCTGTAGCCCATTTCCTGCACACGCCTGTGCACGGTGGCTCTGGATGTTTCTACTCCAGACTCAGTCCACTGCTTCCGCAGGTCCCCCAAGGTCTGGAATCGGCCCTTCTCCACAATCTTCCTCAGGGTCCGGTCACCTCTTCTCGTTGTGCAGCGTTTTCTGCCACACTTTTTCCTTCCCACAGACTTCCCACTGAGGTGCCTTGATACAGCACTCTGGAACAGCCTATTCGTTCAGAAATTTATTTCTGTGTCTTACCCTCTTGCTTGAGGGTGTCAATAGTGGCCTTCTGGACAGCAGTCAGGTCGGCAGTCTTACCCATGATTGGGGTTTTGAGTGATGAACCAGGCTGAGAGTTTTAAAGGCCTCAGGAATCTTTTGCAGGTGTTTAGAGTTAACTTGTTGATTCAGATGATTAGGTTCATAGCTCGTTTAGAGACCCTTTTAATGATATGCTAATTTTGTGAGATAGGAATTTTGGGTTTTCATGAGCTGTATGCCAAAATCATCCGTATTAAGACAATAAAAGACCTGAAATATTTCAGTTAGTGTGCAATGAATCTAAAATATATGAATGTTAAATTTTCATCATGACATTATGGAAAATAATGAACTTTATCACAATATGCTAATATTTTGAGAAGGACCTGTACATATCTTCCGCATCCTCAACTGACATTATCGACAGACACACAATCCTCCACTTCTGCCAGGAGTCCATCGTGTATCCAGAGAAAAACGTCCAGTCCGGGCAAGTTGGGCTCTCCTTCACCCTGTCTTCTCCTCGAGAAAATTTGATCAATTGCTTTGAGAAACCAGCTGACCAAATCCATAACTAAGAATTTGGAAGATATGCAAGAAGAGGCTCCAAAGACAAGACACAGAGCTGAAGCAGGGCAGATATGGGAGGGGGTGGGAGACAGAGAAAAAACATCCTCCTCCACCGAGAGCAGAAAGAAAAAAAAAAAAAAAAAAGGTTTATGAGAATGTTTATTAATCTTAGATACGTTTGATTAAATCCTGGAAGCTCTGAGTTGGTCTGAAGATTCAGTCACTGATGCAGGACAGGATTGAAAAGGACAGAAACGCTGCAGGTTGCAGCATTGCTGCCCTCGGCCCCTGAGTTCACAGCCAGGTTCAATTAAACTTTGTGTTTTTGTTCCAGGAGGGCAAGCCAGGTGAGAAGGACGGAGAGCAGGCGGAGGACAAGAAACAGAAGGAGAACACGGCCTATGCTAAAAAGATGGTGCTGCGGCTGGCCGGACTCATGGGCCTGGGCGGGGCGGTCAGCCTCGTGTATATATTTGGTGAGTGAGGTGAAATCCAGACTTTCTTTAGTATCTCAGCATTTTGGACTTCAAGGCTCTAATATCTGATAAACTGGGAAAATGTAGGAAAAGTCCAGCTGACCTTGGGAAAGGCTAAAGATCAGAGACTACAGGAAAGTCTGGATGGTGGGAAGGAATCAGGAATGAGGCTGGATCAGGAGTTTTACACAATTTCAGGATTCATTTCGCATCATTTCTTCCTTTAATGTTTATATTTTTGTGTTTGGGTTTTAAGCTATCATTTACATCCACCTGTGTGATGTCACAGTAGTCCTTCAGAACATCATCTAGGTTTGGTTTTCTGGACAACACATTTGGAAATCTTTCCTTTGTTGGTTCATCTGAGATTTCTGACTTGACTCTGGATCCATCAGAGTAGGGATGTGTGGAAGATGTCCACAGACTGCTGGACGGGTCAGTTTACACATTGGTTTGGTGATTAGAAATACAGTTCAGGGGCCTCATGTACAAAAGATTGTGCAGTTTTCATACTAAAGGTTTCTGGTAGGGAGAAATAATGAAACTTGTGGCGCACAAAGAAAATTCAGATGTACAATAAATCCAAACGGCGCCATCTAGCTGCAGCACTGAGCTCATTCATAGCTCAATGCTAATCATAATGACGTGAATATGCCTCTCATATTTCTATTACGAAGACTGTCACCACACACACACACACACACACACACACACACACACACACTATGTGAAGTACTTTAAATCATTGCAACTATGCAGGACGTCACATAAAAAATAGAAAATCATCTAGAAGTCAGCTATCGCCACAGAGGTTTGTTGCCAACACAACTATTACTACTCGTACTCGTCGTCTTCCGCTTATCCGGGACCGGGTCGCGGGGGCTGCAGACTCAACAGAGACGCCCAGACGTCCCTCTCTCCAGACACCTCCTCCAGCTCCTCCAGGGGGAGCCCAAGGCGTTCCCAGGCCAGCTGAGAGACATAGTCCCTCCAGCGTGTCCTGGGCCGTCCCCTGGGCCTCCTCCCGGTGGGACGTGCCTGGAACACCTCCCGAGGAAGGCGCCCAGGAGGCATCCGGTATAGATGCCCGAGCCACCTCAACTGGCTCCTCTCGATGTGGAGGAGCAGCGGCTCTACTCCGAGCTCCTCCCGGATGGCCAAGCTCCTCACCCTATCTCTAAGGGAGTGCCCGGCCACCCTACGGAGGAAGCTCATTTCAGCCGCTTGTATCCGAGATCTCGTTCTTTCGGTCATGACCCAAAGTTCATGGCCATAGGTGAGGGTAGGAACGTAGACCGACCAGTAAATTGAGAGCTTTGCTTTTCGGCTCAGCTCTCTCTTCACCACAAAGGACCGGCACAGTGCCCCCATTACTGTGGGGGCCAGCAGGACCACGTCATCTGCAAAAAGAAGAGACAAAATCCACTGGTCCCCAAACCCGACCCCCTCCGGCCCTTGGCTGCGTCTAGAAATCCTGTCAATAAAAGTTATGAACAGGACCGGTGACAAAGGGCAGCCCTGCCGGAGTCCAACATGCACTGGGAACAGGTCCGACTTAGTGCCGGCAATGCGGACCAAACTCCTGCTCCGCTCGTACAGGGACCGGATGGCCCCTAGTAAAGGGCCCCCGATTCCATACTCCTGGAGCACCCCCCACAGGGCATCACAAGGGACACAGTCGAATGCCTTCTCCAGGTCCACAAAACACATGTGAACCGGTTGGGCAAACTCCCATGAACCCTCGAGCACCCTGTAGAGGGTATAGAGCTGGTCCAGTGTTCCACGGCCAGGACGAAAACCACACTGCTCCTCCTGAAGCCGAGGTTCAACTATCGGTCGGACTCTCCTCTCCAATACCCTGGCGTAGGCCTTACCAGGGAGGCTGAGGAGTGTGATCCCCCTGTAGTTGGAACACACCCTCCGGTCCCCCTTCTTATGAAGGGGGACCACCACCCTAGTCTGCCAGTCCAGAGGCACTGTCCCTGACCGCCACGCAATGTTGAAGAGACGTGTCAACCATGACAGCCCTACAACATCCAGAGACTTGAGGTAATCAGGGCGGATCTCATCCACCCCCGAAGCCTTGCCACCGCGGAGCTTTTTAACCACCTCGGTGACTTCAGCCTGGGTGATGAAAGAGTCCAACCCCGAGTCCCCAGCCTCTGTTTCCACCACGGAATGCGTGATGGCAGGATTGAGGAGATCCTCGAAGTACTCCTTCCACCGCCCGATAATGTCCTCAGTCGAAGTCAGCAGTCTCCCGCCCCCACTATAAACAGTGTTGGCGAAGCACTGCTTCCCCCTCCCGAGGCGACGGACGGTTTGCCAGAATCGCTTCGAGGCCAACCGGTAGTCCTTCTCCATGGCCTCACCGAACTCCTCCCAGGCCCGAGTTTTTGCCTCTGCCACAGCCCGGGCCGCAGCACGCTTGGCCTCATGGTACCCGTCAGCCGCCTCAGGAGTCCCACAAGCCAACCACAGCCGATAGGACTCCTTCTTCAGCTTAACAGCTGACAGGCACCGCAGACCTTACGGCCACAGCTACGGGCAGCAGCATCGACAATAGATGCGGAGAACATGGTCCACTCGGACTCTATGTCTCCAACATCCCCCGGGATCTGGTCAAAGCTCTCCCGGAGGTGGGAGTTGAATACATCCCTGGCCGAGGGCTCTGCCAGGCGTTCCCAGCAGACCCTCACTATGCGCTTGGGCCTGCCAAGTCTGTCCAGCTTTCTCCTCCTCCAGCGGATCCAACTCACCACCAGGTGGTGATCAGTGGACAGCTCAGCCCCTCTCTTCACCCAAGTGTCCAAAACATGCGGCCGAAGGTCTGATGATACGACAACAAAGTCGATCATCGACCTCCTGCCTAGTTTGTCCTGGTGCCAAGTCCACTGATGGACACCTTATGTTTGAACATGGTGTTCGTTATGGACAATCCATGACTAGCACAGAAGTCCAATAACAAAACACCACTCGGATTCAGATCGGGGAGGCCATTCCTCCCGATCACGCCTCTCCAGGTGTCACTGTCGTTCCCCACGTGGGCGTTGAAGTCCCCCAGCAGAATAATGGAGTCCCCGGGAGGGGCACTATCCAGCACCCCCGACAGGGACGCCAAGAATGCAGGGTACTCTGCACTGCCACTCGGCCCGTATGCTGAAATGATAGTCAGAGACCTCTCCCCAACCCGAAGGCGCAGGGATACGACCCTCTCATCCACTGGGGTAAACCCCAACACGAGACGGCTGTGCTGGGGGGCAACAAGCAAACCCACACCAGCCCGCCGCCTCTCCCCGTGGGCCACTCCAGAGTAGAACAGAGTCCAACCCCTCTCAAGGAGATGGGTTCCACAGCCCACGCTGTGTGTGGAGGCGAGCCCGACTATTTCTAGTCGATATCTCTCGACCTCCCGCACAAGCTCAGGCTCCTTCCCCCCCAGTGAGGTGACATTCCACGTCCCTAGAGCCAGCCTAAGCATCCGGGGATCGGGCCGCGGAGGTCTCCACCTTTGTCCGCCACCCAATCCTCTTTGCACCGGTCCCTCACGGTTCCCCCTGCAGGTGGTGGGCCCACTGGGGGAACCCACTATTACTATTAGATTAATTATAATTACTTTTATAGTATTAAGGAATCATAAGCTGAGGAGGCAAATGTGCCACTGCATTAGTGAGACACATTACTGCCTCATAAATAGGTTGAACATATATTGAATTCAATTTCTCTTCACAAAAGCATTTTCACTTACAGTTTAGGAGAACTTTCTATATCTGAGCAACATCTGGATGAGGCCGACCCATAAGGCTGGCGTGGCCCGGCTCAGGGATGACTGTTAAATACCCAACTTGTCAGTCAGCTCCCTCTGAAAACCTCCGGTTGAAAAGGCCGCAGCGTAGTGAGAACTTGAACTGGTACCGGAGAGCCATGGTTCCTCCTGGTTTCCCTCGCTCCTTCTAATTTCTTCCATTGGTGATGTCCTCCAGCTGAGCCAAAGCTGCCATCGTTCCACAATAACGCAACTTTAGCAGCTATTTATGGACATGTGTGATTCTCTCCAGCTTGTCAACCTTAGGAATCATCAAACCTGACTTCATAGGAATTAATCTGCTACAACATAGCTTTCCTTTCAGTGAGAATGAAAGTGTCCCTTAGATGATTCTCATGCATTTTCTGCTCCTCAGCGCTCAGACCAACGAGCATTTCCATCTGCAGGTGACAGAAGCAGAGGAAGTTTCACAGTTTCCATCCGACTGAGGTGGCTTCCATCATTTTCTGAGGTTGTTTCCATCATTTTCTGAGGTTGTTTCCATCATTTTCTGAGGTGGTTTCCATCATTTTCTGAGATTGTTTCCATCATTTTCTGAGGTTGTTTCCATCATTTTCTGATGTGGTTTCCATCATTTTCTGAGGTTGTTTCCATCATTTTCTGAGGTTGTTTCCATCATTTTCTGAGGTTGTTTCCATCATTTTCTGAGGTTGTTTCCATCATTTTCTGAGGTTGTTTCCATCATTTTCTGAGGTTGTTTCCATCATTTTCTGAGGTTGTTTCCATCATTTTCTGAGGTGGTTTCCATCATTTTCTGAGGTGGTTTCCATCATTTTCTGAGGTTGTTTCCATCATTTTCTGAGGTTGTTTCCATCATTTTCTGAGGTGGTTTCCATCATTTTCTGAGGTTGTTTCCATCCTTTTCTGAGGTGGTTTCCATCATTTTCTGAGGTTGTTTCCATCATTTTCTGAGGTTGTTTCCATCATTTTCTGAGGTTGTTTCCATCATTTTCTGAGGTTGTTTCCATCATTTTCTGAGGTTGTTTCCATCATTTTCTGAGGTTGTTTCCATCATTTTCTGAGATTGTTTCCATCATTTTCTGAGGTTGTTTCCATCATTTTCTGAGGTTGTTTCCATCATTTTCTGATGTGGTTTCCATCATTTTCTGAGGTTGTTTCCATCATTTTCTGATGTGGTTTCCATCATTTTCTGAGGTTGTTTCCATCATTTTCTGAGGTTGTTTCCATCATTTTCTGAGGTTGTTTCCATCATTTTCTGAGGTTGTTTCCATCATTTTCTGAGGTTGTTTCCATCATTTTCTGAGGTGGTTTCCATCATTTTCTGAGGTGGTTTCCATCATTTTCTGAGGTTGTTTCCATCATTTTCTGAGGTTGTTTCCATCATTTTCTGAGGTGGTTTCCATCATTTTCTGAGGTTGTTTCCATCCTTTTCTGAGGTGGTTTCCATCCTTTTCTGAGGTTGTTTCCATCATTTTCTGAGGTTGTTTCCATCATTTTCTGAGGTTGTTTCCATCATTTTCTGAGGTTGTTTCCATCATTTTCTGAGGTTGTTTCCATCATTTTCTGAGGTTGTTTCCATCATTTTCTGAGATTGTTTCCATCATTTTCTGAGGTTGTTTCCATCATTTTCTGAGGTTGTTTCCATCATTTTCTGATGTGGTTTCCATCATTTTCTGAGGTTGTTTCCATCATTTTCTGATGTGGTTTCCATCATTTTCTGAGGTTGTTTCCATCATTTTCTGAGGTTGTTTCCATCATTTTCTGAGGTTGTTTCCATCATTTTCTGAGGTTGTTTCCATCATTTTCTGAGGTTGTTTCCATCATTTTCTGAGGTTGTTTCCATCATTTTCTGAGGTTGTTTCCATCATTTTCTGATGTGGTTTCCATCATTTTCTGAGGTTGTTTCCATCATTTTCTGAGGTTGTTTCCATCATTTTCTGAGGTTGTTTCCATCATTTTCTGAGGTTGTTTCCATCATTTTCTGAGGTGGTTTCCATCATTTTCTGAGGTGGTTTCCATCATTTTCTGAGGTTGTTTCCATCATTTTCTGAGGTTGTTTCCATCATTTTCTGAGGTTGTTTCCATCATTTTCTGAGGTGGTTTCCATCATTTTCTGAGGTTGTTTCCATCATTTTCTGATGTGGTTTCCATCATTTTCTGAGGTTGTTTCCATCATTTTCTGAGGTTGTTTCCATCCTTTTCTGAGGTGGTTTCCATCATTTTCTGAGGTTGTTTCCATCATTTTCTGAGGTTGTTTCCATCATTTTCTGAGGTTGTTTCCATCATTTTCTGAGGTTGTTTCCATCATTTTCTGAGGTGGTTTCCATCATTTTCTGAGGTGGTTTCCATCATTTTCTGAGGTTGTTTCCATCATTTTCTGAGATTGTTTCCATCATTTTCTGAGGTTGTTTCCATCATTTTTTGAGGTTGTTTCCATCATTTTCTGATGTGGTTTCCATCATTTCCTGAGATTGTTTCCATCATTTTCTGAGGTTGTTTCCATCATTTTCTGATGTGGTTTCCATCATTTTCTGAGGTTGTTTCCATCATTTTTTGAGGTTGTTTCCATCTTTTTCTGAGGTTGTTTCCATCATTTTCTGAGGTTGTTTCCATCATTTTTTGAGGTTGTTTCCATCATTTTTTGAGGTTGTTTCCATCTTTTTCTGAGGTTGTTTCCATCATTTTCTGAGGTGGTTTCCATCTTTTTCTGAGTTGGTTTCCATCATTTTCTGAGGTTGTTTCCATCATTTTCTGAGGTTGTTTCCATCATTTTCTGAGGTTGTTTCCATCATTTTCTGAGGTTGTTTCCATCCTTTTCTGAGGTTGTTTCCATCCTTTTCTGAGGTTGTTTCCATCCTTTTCTGAGGTTGTTTCCATCATTTTTTGAGGTTGTTTCCATCATTTTCTGAGGTTGTTTCCATCATTTTCTGAGGTTGTTTCCATCATTTTCTGAGGTGGTTTCCATCTTTTTCTGAGTTGGTTTCCATCATTTTCTGAGGTGGTTTCCATCATTTTCTGAGGTTGTTTCCATCATTTTCTGAGGTTGTTTCCATCATTTTCTGAGGTTGTTTCCATCCTTTTCTGAGGTTGTTTCCATCCTTTTCTGAGGTTGTTTCCATCCTTTTCTGAGGTTGTTTCCATCATTTTTTGAGGTTGTTTCCATCATTTTTTGAGGTTGTTTCCATCTTTTTCTGAGGTTGTTTCCATCATTTTCTGAGGTGGTTTCCATCTTTTTCTGAGTTGGTTTCCATCATTTTCTGAGGTTGTTTCCATCATTTTCTGAGGTTGTTTCCATCATTTTCTGAGGTTGTTTCCATCATTTTCTGAGGTTGTTACCATCATTTTCTGAGGTGGTTTCCATCATTTTCTGAGGTGGTTTCCATCATTTTCTGAGATTGTTTCCATCATTTTCTGAGGTTGTTTCCATCATTTTCTGAGGTTGTTTCCATCATTTTCTGAGGTTGTTTCCATCATTTTCTGAGGTTGTTACCATCATTTTCTGAGGTGGTTTCCATCATTTTCTGAGGTTGTTTCCATCATTTTCTGAGGTGGTTTCCATCATTTTCTGAGGTGGTTTCCATCATTTTCTGAGGTTGTTTCCATCATTTTCTGAGGTTGTTTCCATCATTTTCTGAGGTTGTTTCCATCATTTTCTGAGGTTGTTTCCATCATTTTCTGAGGTTGTTACCATCATTTTCTGAGGTGGTTTCCATCATTTTCTGAGGTTGTTTCCATCATTTTCTGAGGTGGTTTCCATCATTTTCTGAGGTGGTTTCCATCATTTTCTGAGGTTGTTTCCATCATTTTCTGAGGTTGTTTCCATCATTTTCTGAGGTTGTTTCCATCATTTTCTGAGGTTGTTTCCATCATTTTCTGAGGTGTGTGACGTTATTGAGGCTGAATGTGATTTGGTTTCATCACGCTGGTTTAAACCATAAAAGCTCAAAGTCATGAAGAAACATCAGCTTTGATGCTCCATGAATTAAATACAGCTGAATGGAGTCATATTTCAGTGGATATAGGAGTGAGTTTTGTTTTTAGTGAGTTTTACTTTTCTGTAGTTTATTATTGATTGAAAAAGTTTGCGTGGCTTCCGCACACTTTCACGTAACGTTCATTTTAGTACATTGTGCATAAAATGTTGCGCTGCAAGATTTTTGTGTGCAAGTACGCTTCGTACATGAGGCCCCAGGTCTTTAGAGAACATTAGCCTTAACTAGATGTAGCTGTGGAACCTCTACAATCAGGTTAGAGAAGGTTTTAACAGCAGGTTTCTGGGAAGGATAAACCGTCTGGATCCGAGTTCTGCAGTCCGATGAACCCGTCTCGTATGCAGCTCCACGGATGGTTGTTGGTCACACAGTTGGGTCTCCAGCTTTCAGTTAGACTCTGTTGTGCAGTGAGATATTTCAGTCCCTTTATAGTCTGCTTCCGGCCTTATGAGGAATGTTTGAGCTGCGTCTGCTGTGAAACGGGTCCATCCTTGGAGATATTCTGGATCTTTATCAGCTTTGGGAATATGAATGTGTTTCTCAGCTGCTGCTTTGGTATTTTATTTTGCACATTTATCTTTTACAGGAGAAGATTTTTCTGAAAGTATTCCTTTGACTTGAATAACTGAACTGTTAGTCTGGTGGATGTTGGTTGGTGATTCCTCTGAAGCCCAACTTGCAGATTCTGGTGTTTTCCTTCTCAGGACTGTAACGCAGCCAAACTACTTGTTGTTTTAATTCCACGTCAGATTAATAACCAGAGATTTCCATCTACAGGTTCCTCGGTAAAGGGACTTGTTTTGGATGAATTTTAGCATCTGTGCCAGACACTTCATCTGATTTAAAGGTGACCGTAAAACATTTGGGATAGGTCTATGGCCTATACAAAACATGTTAAATGCATTTTTCACACAAAATCATTCTCAGATAATGAGATTTCACCGCCTCAATTTCCCCTTTTCTGAGCTCCTTTCAGAATGAGCTGTTTTAGGGCTCTGCCACTTTTATGCAAATTAGCTTTATCTGGCCACGCCCCCAACCAGCACTTCGTACATGTGCAAATAAAGCTTATAAGACACAATAAGTACTTACATTTCTGTCATCTGCAGATTTGCCACCAACAGCAGGGACTGAATTTTTCTTCAGTCTTTCTGTAAATCCTGACATGTTCTGACCTGAGTTCAGTCGGTGGTGAAGTGATTCACACAAACTAGTAATGTCTACGGCAATGTGGCTGGAACATTGCCCTCAAAAATAAAATGAGGCCTTGAATCTCTGTAATCTGACAGAATGTGCATGGACACATGTGGGTCTTTGCAGCCAACAGAACATCTGCCTCTGAGGGCAGCCGTTGTAAAGCACCTGTAAGGTAAAACCAGCCGGCGGGACGTTCGAAAAGGGAATTTTGCGTAATAGGTCCAACAAACAGATCATCAGACCCAACAATGAGTCCAACTTGAGTCCATCGTGGAGTAGGTGACACTGAGTCAAAGACACAATAATAAGACAATAGGGATGAATTCTAGACCTTTTCCAGATGTTTCCCTCAGATTCTGAATGTTTCTGTGGTTGAGATGAGACATGATGTCTGAAGGACCCTGATTACGGGTGGGGCATAAACCCCCACCCAGACTACACCTGTCAGCGCTCTGATCCAAATCCAGGTAGATCCCAGCTAACTGGTGAACCACTTTAAATTGTAATCGTGAGATTTTATTTTTGTACGACCAGAACCAAAACAACTCTTTGGTTTGGATCTCTGATTCTGTTTGAACCCAAACATCAACAACAAATCTTTTTTTTTCCTCTTTAGGCACAAATTCAGTGGATGAGCAAGGAGCCAGGGTGAGTTGATGGATTACACACACACACACACACACACAAACACACACACTCTCACACACACATTCTCACACACACACTCACTCTCACACACACACACACACCCTCACACACATACACACTCTCACACACACATTCTCACACACACACACACTCACACACACACACATACACATTTTCACACACACACACACACTCACACACACACTCTCACACACACACACACACCCTCACACACACACACACACACTCACACACACACTCTCACACACACACACACACCCTCACACACATACACACTCTCACACACACACTCTCACACACACACTCTCACACACACATTCTCTCACACACACACTCACAGACTGATTGATGGTTCTGTCCTCTTCACACCATCCAAGCAGGATGTTCTGGTCACAGTCGTGTTTTCATGGATCCACCCGAGCTGCTTCTGTCCATCACAGCTGATTAAAGATCTACTTGATGAAGATCCCACCTTTAAATTTCCCAGCCTCATAATAGTGGGTCTCTGACCATCAGAGGAACCTGAGGTTCTGCCCAGGGTTCTGTGATGTGTTTGCGTGTCTGACAGATGTGTGGTTGGACTCGGACTCGGGCTGATGTTCCTGTCAGAACCCCCCCTCCCCAGGGGCTCATTGTCCTGCTGCAGTTTACAGACACACTTGGCAGATAATTGAGAACACTGATGAAAGAATCTGTGAATTTATCTGAGCTGTCGCTCCAGAATCAAAGAAAGAGCCCAAATAACTGTGTGGCTGGTTCCGATGCTGCACTGGTTCTAAAGTAAAATCAGAAGTGATTCCCATTGTTTCATTTCCACCACAGAGAGCCAATTGGCCTGGACCTTATGGTCCACCTTCGGTGTCTCTGCTGCAGCTCTCAGACAGGATTTGGTCCCAGAGGTGTCGGTCTGGGACCAGACACTTCAAAGGGCACACTTCTGTTACATGAGGACCGTTTTACTGGGTCCAGATGGTGACAATCGGCACACTTTGCTCACCGTCGTCCTCTTGGGGAGCATTTGCTGAGCAGGAGGCGTGTGTCGCTCGTCTCTAAGGTGTTTCACTGGGAACCTAAAAATAAGCTTTTCACACGACCCAAGAATCCAGAACTTTCATTCAGCCTCCAGATTTAATCTGATTCCTAGAAATAAAGTAACAGGGATATTTGGATTTAATCTAAATTTTAGTTTTGATTCACAGAGAAACATGTTAATACACTAGTCATTGTAATCACATATTTTGTGCTTATTTATTTGTTCTAAATATTTTTTTTACAGTTTGAAGCAAAATATACTTTGAAAAATAAATGTTTTATTAGGCAGGCAGATTTTTATCATGATTGATTTCATTCCATCTAAAAAATTAATAGAATATTTTATGTTTTGTTTATTGCTGTGCAGCTAAAATAAAATATTTTTGTATTAATAATCTGAGGATACATCAGATAGTTTCCCTCAGAATCTCCTTAGAGAAAGTCAAACCTGGACCGAACTATTGTACAGTAAACGGGTCGGCTGTAGAACACAGATAGTGATGACTGAAACCTTTTATGTATTTGTTAAAAAGGCATAATAAAAGGCTGCATACAGACTGTTTCAAACTACCTTGTTTAGTTTTGAATAATTCAGCTCCAATTTGACCAGTTTAAGTGTTTTAGATTTTGGACCAGAGCTGAACAAAGTCAGTCCAGATTCTTTAGAAACAATGAAATGGTTCTTCAAGTGCTGAGTCAGATGCCAACTTCAGGCTCGCCACTACTTCAGTGCCGTTTCTGACCCAAACAGAAACAATATTTTCCAATTAACTTTCAGGTCTCGTTTATTCTGATCCTAACCAACCCGCTGAGTTTGCTGAAGCTGAAGACTGGAGCAGCTAATTAAATCTGTTAGTTGACGTTTGAGATGTTTCACTTCTGCTTCTTAATGAGATGTCCACAATCCTTCTAGGTTTTATTCTGTTTTAATAAAACCAAGAAACTACCCCCTAGAGTTTGTCCAACCAGAACCACACTGATCAGGAGGAGGATGGCGGCACCCAGTATGTGGTGAACTAGGAAGTTTAATTAGACAGTTTCACTGTCACATTGGAGGCCTTTAAAACATGGCAGGAGTTTTATAACAACGATAAAACCATAGATTCATAAATCAGCTCCACGCTGGCCAGGTTTGATCAGGTATGAATCATTTTTTCCAGGGTTATTTATTTGATCCATTTTTCTCAGTATGGAACAGACTCTAACTGACCTGTTTAGGTAATATTATTCAAATAAGGATAAAAATGTGCATTTTATTTAGTTTCATGTAAACCTAAGGAGCAGTTTTCTTTCAGAAAAACATCTAGTTGGTTTTGCAGGTTTTTATTTGTTTGTTGATGGAATGAAACATCTCTGGGTTTGTCCTAAACTCTCTCTGAGAGTTCCTGCTCGCTGCTATTTAATGACATTTTACTCCATGTTACGAATAAACTCAAAGCCGTTCTGTGCAAAAGCATTTAAAATAGAAACGTGCCTTTAAACCCTCATTTGGTTTCAACGGGCCGTGTTGGTGTTGCAGGTGTAAGTCCGATGAGCTGTTTTTGTCCCATTTAGCCTGCTGACATGATGATGATGATGATGCTGTGGTGTTATTCCCATGCAGAGTGAATGCAGGCCCTCCTGCTGCTCTCCCTGCAGTTGATGCTCCTTATGAGCTGTTTCACACCTCGCTCTGCACCGACACATCGCTGCACCACGTGTTCCTCTGATGATCATCATTACCATCAGGAGGACTTCTTGAAGTTTAAGACGAACAACTTGAGAACCGCATCGGTCCAAATGTGGAGCTGTTGACATGATCGGTTTAATGACTCGGCTTTATGATCAGTGCTGCAGAGGTTCTGTTTCCTGCAGAACCACTGAGCTCAATGGACATTCCAATAAGTGGATCCTGCACAGGGTTAAAGATCAGCTGTTGAACTCTTTATGTTTATATAAAAGGTTGCATGGTGCATGGTGCATGGTGCATGGTGCATGGTGCATTCCCACCAGAGGTTCTCTGGTGGGAATGCATTTCTGCATCTCAGCCACAAGGTGGAGCCCTTCACTGCAGCTCCAAATGGTCACCCGCTCTGTCCTGACCTTTTTAAAGCTCTTTGTAAATTTTAGTTTTTTTGCGACACTTTTGTTATTTATATTATGTCACTTGTTATTTTTCCAAAGTAGTCAGACAGGAAGTTGGGTGGAGAGAAGGAAAAGACATGAAACCTGGGTGTCCTGAGTCGGGACTTGAACCCAGGACTGCCACGCGCCGCACTGCTCCCCTGACTTTTAAAACACCTTTAACTCAGAATGCAGTAATGAACCAGTTTGTAATTTTATTTTTTTCCTGCTGGTTTTTCATATTGCTGCTGGCTTAAATGAGGAGCTCCACCTCCTCCCCGTCTGTTTCATGTCAGAGCGAAGCTGCAATAAATGAACATGTAGATTATTATGACATCATGCTAATAAACGCACAACAGAGATTTTCCTCTTATAAAGGAAAACACCTGAAAATGTTCTCCACTTTTTCAGCTAAAACATAAAATTCTTGTGTATTGCATTTAATCATCGCCGCTGTTTTATGGTTTTACTCTAATTATTCAAATGATTTCCAGGCAGATTTTATTTATTCTTCTGTTCTTTTTCCTGCAGATTCCAGATGAGTTCGACAAAGGTGAGTGGATTTAATTTAGATGTTTTTGTGTTTTCAGAATCAGGACCAGCTCTATTTGCCAAGTTTAACACAAGTTATTTGACTTTGGTTCCATCTTGTCCTCAATGAAGACATTTTAAATACAGTGTTGGTGTCAAAATGCCTGAAATGGATCTGAAACTCTGACTGTCAAGCGTTCATCAGAGAAACAGCCTGGGGGAAGAAACTCTCTGTGGCGGCAGATCTCTGCTAACAGCACTCTGCAGCGCCACCTGAAGGTTAACGGCCAAACAGTTTGTGTGCAGGGTGTGAGGGGTCTGCAGAGATGTTTGCTGCCCTTCTCCAAACTGTAGACCTGTATAAGTCATGGATGGAGAGAATATCAGCCCTGATGATTCTCTCTGCAAACCTGGACTTGTCCTGTTTGGTGGATGAACCAAACCACACTGAGATGGATGAAGACAGGACAGACTGAATGATGGCAGTGTAGAAGATCACCAGCAGCTCCTGTGGAAGGTTGGACATCTACAGTACAGTCTCTGCTGGGCCTTCTTCTGAACAGTGTCTATGTGGGAGGACCACCTCAGGTTGGTTCCAGTAGTGGACCACACTAGATGCAGTGTTGTTGAGGATGATGGGGGGAGGTTCTCTGGAAGTCCACCATCATATCCACAGTCTTTAGTGGGTTAAGCTCCAGTTGTTCTGACCGCACCGGTGTACCAGCTGATCCACCTCCTGTCTGGATGCAGACTCGTTGCCCTGGATCAGACCAATAACGCTGGTTTCATTTGCAAACTTCAGGAGTTTCACAGACGAGTCCACTGAGCTTCAGTCATTGGCGTAGAGCGAGAAGAGGAGTGGGGACAGAACACAGCCCTGGGGGGTGCCGGTGCTGATGGTTCTTGTGGAGGAGAAGATGCTTCCCAGTCTGTCCTTCCTGCTTTTAGTGATCTTGTTGCTTTGTTCAGTTGTTGTTGAAGACTGTGGGAATCACTGTGTCCATGAAATACCTTCAAGGTGAAATGGTCTATCCAAAGATCGGCCCACAGCCCAAAACCACGACTATTGATGGCCACAAATTCTGTGCTGTAAAATTGTCTGTTAGCTTTGTAATTAGCTTCAGCTTTTCTGAGTTAGGGAAGCTCTGACATCACTTTGGTACGATCGACCTTCTGGTGGAACTGTGTAATGTTTTTATGTTGCTTGTGGAGTGATGGCTTCTTCCTCTCTGAGTGGCCTCTCAGCCCCTGATGGTCTAGGACTTGTTTCACTGTGGATAATGACCCTCTACCCAGCTTCAGCAGCATCTTCACTAGGTCTCTAGCTTCTGTTCTGGGGTCCGTTTGCTCCTTAATTAACTGGACTAAAACAGGACGTTTGTCTGATTTGATGCCAGACAGGGAGGGTAGAAGGTGATGGGTTTTATTTTTAGTAAACAAGAAAGAGCTCATACTTATGTCGGCTGAACAGAACCAAGCTTTGTTCTGCTGGAAAACCCAAATCTGAATGATGTCTGAGTATCTGTGGAAATGTTTGAACAGACTGTGTGTGTGTGTGTTTGCTTCGGTGATGGGTCACTTCAGAATCTGGACGGCGCTCATAAATGCTCCCCTCCTATTGTACCAGCCTTCGGCCCATATGGCCGCATCCCATCATTCATCCTCCCAAAGCGATCCAGAACCCGCTGACTTGACAAACGTCCAGATGAAGGAAATGGACCACAACATGCTAAAAGACGTCTCCATAACATTTACAGTGCTGATCAAAAGTTTTCATACACCTTAACCCTTATTTAGTCTCGTTCCAACTGAACACAAAGTAGCAGAATGATGAAGTGGAAGGAAAATTATTTTTAACAAAATACGCCTGAAAAGTGTGTACATTTATTTTTAACCCCTCTGAGTCAGAACTCTGTAGAACCATCTTTGTCTGCAGGTCCATCGCAGGTCTTGGGATTTGTGTCCACCAACTTTGAACATCTACAGACTGTTTTACCCGTTCTTGTTTGATAAATAGCTAAAGCTCAGTAAGATTAGATGGAGAGTGTTGCATTTAGGTCTGGACTTTGACTATGCCATTCCAACATTTGATCTAAACTATCCTATTGTATCTGGCTGTATGTTTAGGGTGGTTGTCCTGTTGGACTCTGGCCGCATTATTAAGTGATTTCTGAAGGCATCTGGTTGCTCTGGATTTATTTGGGGCAATCAGAGTAAAAGGGATAAAAATGCATTCCACACTTTTCAGATCTTTATTTGTAAGAGTCCTTCAGCTTCACTGGTATGCACCACTTTGTGTTGGTCTTTCACAAAATCCCCATAAAATACTCAGAGGTCTGTGGTTGGAACGGAGCTAAATGTGAGGAGGGTGTATATTTAGGATGGTTCGTGATTCTCCTCCTTCGTATAAATCTAAGGGTTTAAAAACAAACGGATTTATTGGCGACAATCTGAGACCTCATTCTTCAACAGGTGTTTCTTCTGGCTGCTTTTCTGCTGCAGATCGTTTAATTGTGAAAATCATTTAGAGCAGAGTGAGATGTGTTTGCTCTGATTGAAACACTGACAAACTGAACTGAAACCTGAAGATGGGTCAACATGAAACACAGACCTTTCATCAGCTTTTAATCTTCATCTTCAACATGGAGCTTCTTCATGCCGAAGATGAACTGAAAGGTTCATTCATATGTCTGTCCAAGAGGTAAACTCTGTTCCTCCTCGTGTCCAGCCTTCGTCTATCTGTCCCATTAAACTCCCAGAGGTCCACTTCCTCCTCCTCCGTTTGTAGACCCGTCTGTAACTCTACCTCCTCCACTCCTAGCTCTCCATCTGTCTCCTGCTCTGTAAAAATGTCTGGAGATCTGCAGGAATCACAGCCTGGTTTTATGAATGGAGGTGCAGATGGGCGTATTGATTGATGAACAGAAGGATAAACAGCTCCGTCAGAACTGGACCTCAGGGACTTGGTTGCATTGATTGTTTATATCAGCAGGTGATTGGAAGTTAACAGCTTCAGATCGACCCGGTCGGTCTGAAGCTGCCAGATGTCCATCACATCCGGTCAGAATGGTTTATAGCAGCAGTTGGATCAAACTAAAGATTCAGGATTTAAACCGGCTTCCAGCTGCAATGTCTGCAAACTGGAAGTAAACCAGCATCTCCTGCTGAATGTATGCTGACCTGCTGGAGGGAAGCAGAAATACATAAAAATCCCTCTTAGGTTGTCTCTGTGTAGACCTGCGATGGACTCGTGACCTGTCCAGGGTGTACCCTGCCTTTTGCCCGTAGACTGCGGGAGATGGGCATTCATAGCAACCAAAAATGGGACCCAAACTGCCTGCTTCTCACATGTTTATCAGCAGGATGGAGAAGGGATGATTAAAGGAGGTGAATGTGTTTTACATGGTTCTATTCCACCCTTCATCTCATCTTTCTCCTATTTTTATCCAGTTTTCCTTGGTTTTAATCCTCCTTTCATCAGTTAGATTCCCCTGTTTTCCTCTCTCTTTGCTCCTTTACTACATCAGATCCTTCTTCTCTGCTTCCTCTTCATCTTTGCCTCCATTTGGTTGTTTCCTGATTTTTATGAGGCATTTCCAGTCTTAGTTTTTCCCCTCCTTCATATTGTTCCTGGTGTTCCTCTGCCCTGTTCTTGTTCATTGTTCCTCTTTACGAGCTGACCTGGCTCGTCTCTTCGGGTATTTTCCATCATGTGTTTATTCCCTCCGTTAATCCCTCCATTCCAGCACATTGCTGCAGTAAAACACACTGATGGGAAAAATAATGGAGCCTCCACCTTCAAACCTAAAAATGTATTTTACTGATGATGAGTAGTGGGTTAAAAATGTCAGCTTTTATCTGCAAACTGTCCGTCCATCTGGTGTCACACCAGCCTTCCTTCGCAGCGCGTCAGAGACGGGGCTCTCTGTTGCTTCTACAGGTCCTTCTCAAAATATTAGCATATTGTGATAAAGTTCATTATTTTCCATAATGTCATGATGAAAATTTAACATTCATATATTTTAGATTCATTGCACACTAACTGAAATATTTCAGGTCTTTTATTGTCTTAATACGGATGATTTTGGCATACAGCTCATGAAAACCCAAAATTCCTATCTCACAAAATTAGCATATTATTAAAAGGGTCTCTAAACGAGCTATGAACCTAATCATCTGAATCAACGAGTTAACTCTAAACACCTGCAAAAGATTCCTGAGGCCTTTAAAACTCCCAGCCTGGTTCATCACTCAAAACCCCAATCATGGGTAAGACTGCCGACCTGACTGCTGTCCAGAAGGCCACTATTGACACCCTCAAGCAAGAGGGTAAGACACAGAAAGACATTTCTGAACGAATAGGCTGTTCCCAGAGTGCTGTATCAAGGCACCTCAGTGGGAAGTCTGTGGGAAGGAAAAAGTGTGGCAGAAAACGCTGCACAACGAGAAGAGGTGACCGGACCCTGAGGAAGATTGTGGAGAAGGGCCGATTCCAGACCTTGGGGGACCTGCGGAAGCAGTGGACTGAGTCTGGAGTAGAAACATCCAGAGCCACCGTGCACAGGCGTGTGCAGGAAATGGGCTACAGGTGCCGCATTCCCCAGGTCAAGCCACTTTTGAACCAGAAACAGCGCAGAAGCGCCTGACCTGGGCTACAGAGAAGCAGCACTGGACTGTTGCTCAGTGGTCCAAAGTACTTTTTTGGGATGAAAGCAAATTCTGCATGTCATTCAGAAATCAAGGTGCCAGAATCTGGAGGAAGACTGGGGAGAAGGAAATGCCAAAATGCCAGAAGTCCAGTGTCAAGTACCCACAGTCAGTGATGGTCTGGGGTGCCGTGTCAGCTGCTGGTGTTGGTCCACTGTGTTTTATCAAGGGCAGGGTCAATGCAGCTAGCTATCAGGAGATTTTGGAGCACTTCATGCTTCCATCTGCTGAAAAGCTTTATGGAGATGAAGATTTCATTTTTCAGCACGACTTGGCACCTGCTCACAGTGCCAAAACCACTGGTAAATGGTTTACTGACCATGGTATCACTGTGCTCAATTGGCCTGCCAACTCTCCTGACCTGAACCCCATAGAGAATCTGTGGGATATTGTGAAGAGAACGTTGAGAGACTCAAGACCCAACACTCTGGATGAGCTAAAGGCCGCTATCGAAGCATCCTGGGCCTCCATAAGACCTCAGCAGTGCCACAGGCTGATTGCCTCCATGCCACGCCGCATTGAAGCAGTCATTTCTGCCAAAGGATTCCCGACCAAGTATTGAGTGCATAACTGTACATGATTATTTGAAGGTTGACGTTTTTTGTATTAAAAACACTTTTCTTTTATTGGTCGGATGAAATATGCTAATTTTGTGAGATAGGAATTTTGGGTTTTCATGAGCTGTATGCCAAAATCATTCGTATTAAGACAATAAAAGACCTGAAATATTTCTGTTAGTGTGCAATGAATCTAAAATATATGAATGTTAAATTTTCATCATTACATTATGGAAAATAATTAACTTTATCACAATATGCTAATATTTTGAGAAGGACCTGTACACCATGAATCTGGAGGTGATGAATCATGTTGGTTGAGCTATCTCCTTATCATGATCTCATCTCGTTGCTCTGAGCCAACGGGTCATTTCTTTCATTAAAGATTGATCGCCGTTGCACGCACACTTACTCCGGATTCTTCTTCATTGGTATTTGGCTTATTCTTCGGTCAGCAGACTAGGCATCAAAACTAGGAATCGAAATGTAAAAATTTGAAGGATTTTGGGAAAATCAGAATGTTAGTCCCGGTTCCACTAAAATTCCCCATAATAATGCCTCTTTGGCAGGCCGTTTTAACATTTATTGCATTGCTTTAATCATTATTGGTGAATTTTGTTTCACGCTTCTCTTCTGCTACTTACATGGATGTGCACAGCATCAGCACACGCTCACACACGTGTGGACAGCGTGTCATCACTGCAGGAAGATGGCAGATGGCCATGCTTCCGCTTCAGTGTACTGCAGTGAACTCTGGGGGATTGAGTCCCTCGGGAGCAGAGCTCACAGCTCCTCTGTGTGGACGCGTGTGTTTAGAGACGGAGGACATAGAAAGCTAGTGTGTGTTTTTCTTCCTACTGGGCTCCCATTTGCATTAATGAGCCGAGGGCCTCATGGGAAATGTAGTTTTTATTGTCAACATTAGTCTGCAGCTGGATGTGTTATTGGCTCGGGTCTCATCTCTCAATCATTGACTGGTCTTTAATCGCTGCACTGATCCATCGGAGATCCTCCAGGTTCTGCTCCAGTCCCGGTAGAAGGTTACCAACATTTGTTAGAAGAACCTGATCCAAGTTATCTCCTCGTGTTATGAAGACCAGAAACACAATGTGTTTCATAAAATCTAAATAACTGATCAGATGTTGACTTCTTGTTCCGATTCAGACCAGAGTGTTATAATTCACACTTGTAAAATAGAACCGGCCCGGTTGTTCTGAGGGATTTAAAGGAGACACAAACCGTTGTAATTAAATCAAACCTTTATTCGTGTTCCTCGTAAGAAGGAAACTGGGAAGAAATGATCAAATCTGAGGCCATCAGCTCATCCTCCTGGTGTTGCTCAGATGTGATCAGCTGGTGGAGATGATGCTGCCATCTCCTCCTTTCGGTCGTTGGTTTTAGGAGCGTCGCCTCTGCAGCTGGGTCCTGATACAGGAGATCTTACTACTCTACTGACCTCTCCTCATGGTGCTTTTATCATTTTTACTACTCATCCATTCACAGCTTCCCTGAGATACATCCAAAAACACTGGACATGCAAACATGTGAGGACATCAGAGCTCAGACTGGTGTTCCTAACACTGCTTCAAAACCTGAGCCAGACAAGAGGAGGCCGATTAGTGAAGGGTTCCTTTAGGTCATCTTCTAGTCAGAAGGTGACTGCAGACGTCCAGTCAGGACATGATTTCAGCCTCCAACATCCAACGTCTTTAATGTCTTTGCAGCAAATGAATAACAATAGAGATCATGAGAGGTTACTAAAGGTAATGAAATAGTGATGCTCCAGGCAGCTGATACGGTCAAATACTGAAAAAATCAGATTTTCAAACCTGGCAAAGGTTGAGATGCTGTGATGCAGGACTGAGAATCATCATGTCATCTCCTCCATCCCTGTTGCTTTCCAGCCTGCTGCATCGGGTCCGTTTCTGCTCCACGTTCATTTCCGTTTCCATCAATGATGATTCAAAATACTGGAAAAACCATCAGAAATCTGTAGAAATCGGTTTTATTTTTCTTCTTTTTGTGAAAGTTTTTGTGGGAACATGAGGAGATGAAGAAACCTTGTGATAATGTTATCAGTTATGGACCCGTTCATCCGGGTCCTGATCCCACTGATCAGACGATCAGGAGTTTAAATGTAAGGTCAGAGGTGCTCTCCAGGATTTACCTGTAAGTTCTGCTTCTCTTACCTTCGAAAAATCATGAAGAAACAGAACCGTCAAGCTGCTGTTGAAGGTTGTTTTAGCAGAACATATTTGAGATGTTTTTAATGGACTTGAATGTTCTGTTTCTAATGATGGAGCACTGTCTCCTCTGTTTCAGATCCTCCCGTCATCCAGCAGTTAAAAAGAACCTACAAATACTTCAAGGACTACAGACAGGTGAGGAGAACCTTCATGAGCTCAGACGCAGCCGAGCCGCTGCTTTGACCCGAATCATACATGGAACAGAAAGCAGCAGAAACACCTGACCTTCAGGCAACTGGATCAGAGGTCCAGTCGGTCTGTTTATTAACCAGCTGCTGCTGAACAAAATAAAACAAACAGCAGTAGAATGTAGTTCTGACCCAATCATGAATCACCGGGACGGACCCGGCCACACCCTTAAAGAGATGCTTTGATCAAACAGCTGCGATCCGATGGCCTGGTAGAATTTTCCATATTTCCATCCTTTAGCTAAAACCACAGCTAGCAGAGTAGCTTCAGAGGACCTCACGGTAGAAGGTACCAGTCAGGAGAAGAGTCCAGAAGGTTCTTCAGCTGGAGTATTCACCATGGCTCAATAACTGGAGAAGATATGGAACAACGGTGACGTTATCACAACTGGACTTTCTTTTTAATGAAACTGAAAGAAAACCAGGCTGAACGGGCTTCATGAACCAGTACCGGTTGTGATCTCCTGTCTTCTCCGTCAGTCTGAAGTAAGCAGTAAACATCAGAACACTGGACCCCCAAAATACCACTGAGCTGAGTCGGCTACAAACGGTGGAGGTAGCAGGACCAGCTGAACAACGCATGTGATGTTCAGATGGATCAGAACTTTCCATCAGTGGAGTTAACTCAGCAGATGTTGTGCTTTTCCCCGAGTTAACAGCAGAAACTGTTGAGAGTTTCGGACTGTCAGGAAGAAGTTCAGGAACATCAGATTAAAGATATTTTATCTTTCTGATCTCAGATGATCATCGAGCCGACGAGCCCGAAACTGCTACCCGACCCGCTGAAGGAGCCATACTACCAGCCACCCTACACGCTGGTTCTGGAGCTGACTGACGTCCTGCTGCACCCGGAGTGGTCGGTACGTTCCCTCGCTGTTTCTTCTCCACATGTTCAAACCTGACCTTCTATAACAGCAGCGGTCAGGTGGATCATGACGATCAGGTTTTCTCCTCGGAGGTCCCAGGTTTGTCCCGTAATCTGTGAAAGTGATCTGACCCACAGTTCTGCTGCGTTTTAACCGATCCAGACCATTTTCAGAGGAGTTGATGTAACTGACCCATGAAGGACCTAGGTCCAGTCACCTGGTGCTCCTGTTTTGGACCCATGGGCTCAATTAGAGTGTTTTTCTCTTGGTATTCTATTACACAGAATGCAGCTTAATTATATTTGAAGCTTATTTCCATTTATTTTGGTTCTGGTCCCATTTGGACCAGCTGACCCTTTGAAATATGACCCATGATGACCTTTGATTAACCCAGAGTGTTGGAGAGACCTGCTGAATGTAGGTTAATGGTTTCACAGGACAGGTGGAGGGTGTGTGTCCCTCCACCTGTCCACCTGTCTCTGGTCGGTCCATTTACCTGACAGGTGTCCAGCAGGTGAAGCTCCACACCTGCTGCAGCAAACAAAGACACACTCCCACCTTCTGTCTTATTGCTCAGTCACACCTCATGGTGTCAGACAACACGCGCACACACACACACACACACACACACACACACACACAGTTTTCAGGTAAGAGAATAGAAACAACCTGTACTGTCCCACAGTCGGGGAATTCAGGTGTACCAGCAGCAAAGTGAGAGTTGGGTTGAAGCACCAGGACTGTTTCTGTGGATGTTCTCTCCGTGTTCTTCAGGGTAATGAGGGATTTTTCTGGATGAACCTGCAGGGAAACAGATGATCAGATAACTCCAGGATTATCTGATCATCTGACCTCAGGTTAGAAGAGTGTGGATTTTTACCAGCTTCAGGTCTGGAGAAGAACGGAAAAATGAGCTGGAGTATTCCCAGTTCCTGTTGTCTACATGGTGAATGTGTGGCTGTATTAAAATAAGTTGATCCCAGTCACCATTTACCAGCCTCTGAACTCCTCCGGGTTCTGTTCTGAACCCGTTTCCATTGGGGACCTGTAACCTGTTTGTTCTGCTCTGTGTGCCCAGCTGTCCACTGGGTGGCGCTTTAAGAAACGACCAGGCATCGACTACCTGTTCCAGCAGCTGGCGCCGCTCTACGAGATCGTCATCTTCACGGCTGAGACGGGCATGGTGAGAAACACCATTACATCTGGTCAGATGTTTTAGAGCCAGGAGCTCCATGAGGACACATGTAGGTTCAGTCAGATCCAGGAAAGTTTCCAGGAGATCAGGAGGACAGATCTCATGTCTCTTATCTTCCATACCAAAATAATCTTAAACCTGAAATTGATGCTGGCCTAATTATTCTTAATTTTCTCCATGTCCTCCATAGAAGTTTAGGAGATGTTTCCAGCAGCGCTGCTGTCCTGCAGACCAGCTTCTTTCAGATAAATCATTTCGATTTGTTGCTTTTCTGAAAAACCAGACGGCTGTTTGTAAAACTGCCCGTTTTTATTTTCTTCCTGCTGTTTGAGCAGACGGCGTATCCTCTGATCGACAGCATCGACCCCCAAGGCTTCGTCATGTACCGTCTCTTCAGAGATGCGACGCGCTACATGGAGGGCCACCATGTGAAGGTACGGCTCTGGTCACAGTTTTCTGACGTCAGCCATGTTGAGCTTTTATTAAATATAAACTGAAGCTGCAAACTCAGCTTCTGCTCGGGGTTTGTTGGTTCTGACTGAACGAACAGTGGCAGGTTTTCATTGGGGGAGCAGGAGGAGGTTGGATGGTCCCGCTCCATCTGTCTCCACCTCAGAGGAACCAGCTGGGCTGACAGAGAAACTCTGAGGCTCTTTATGCTCAATGAATGTCAGGAGAATAAAGTTGTTTACTTGATGATGCAATTAGAGGTCAACATTGCCCCCCTCAGATTATTGGGGGAACTGGTTTTAAAACATCTTCAGACTGATTCTGACCCGTTTCTGTCTCTGTCAGGACGTGTCGTGTCTGAACCGGGACACCAGTAAGGTGATCGTGGTGGACTGCAAGCGGGAGGCGTTCCAGCTGCAGCCCTTCAACGGCATGGCTCTGAGGGAGTGGGACGGGAACTCTGACGACCGGACGCTCTATGACCTCGCCAACTTCCTGAAGAGTAAGAGTCGGACTGAGGCGTTCCGTTCACGTTCCGACCGGAACATTGAGATCCAGAAAATCCTTGAAGACAGCTGTTAAAACACTGAGATCTGGAGAATCCTCCTAAATATCAATTATAACAATAACATAACTTGGATCAAATGAAAGATTAAGATCAAGTTCGATCTCCTTGAATCCTAAATATGTTTAAACCAAACAAACAAACTTTGGATGAATAAATTCTCAAAGTTTAGGTTCAAGATGAAAATCAGGAACCGTCTCAAAATTCTGATGAACGCAAAATATTTCCCCAACTGACAGGCAGATCAGATCAGACAGAATATTTTTTAAGTTTTTAATTTATTTCATTTAAACACTTAAAATCTAAAGAATCTACAGAGCTGGAAATGAGTGATAAAAATGACCTGATGGAAAAATAAATTCAAAATGGCTTCAAACCTCCGAATATTTTCAAATTTAAAAAAGATTGAGATTATTATAGAACCCAGTTGGCACGGGTTGGACCCACATGAAAACTTCATATTAAGATCAGTTAAAACTGTCAGAACCAGTAACTCTGTTACTGCTGTTTCTATAGGGTTACAGAGGAAAAGAATCGGCTGGCAGCTGCTGATCAGATGCAAACATTAACTGCTCATCAGGGTGAGGAGAACCTTTCTCGGGTCAGTTTGCTGACCTGTAGCATGAAGGTGTGTGTTAACACAATGCCTGGGTGGAAAGATATCAGCAATGACCTTAGACAAGCAGCTGCTGCTGTCCATCAACCTGGGAAGGGTTAGAACATCATCTCCAAAGCATCTGAAGTCCATCATTCTGCAGACAGAAAGATTATTTCCAGTTGAAAAACATCTCAGGCAGCTGCCAATCTTCCCAGGAGTGGATGTCTCAGCAGATTCAGTCCCACATGAGAGCGTGAAGCTCAGAGAAATGACTCCAAAGGCCTCTGTTAGCAGGTTAAAGGTCATGACAGGACAGTTAGGAAAACAGTGAACTAGTATGGCTGCTTGGAAGGGTTGAAGGAGAAAACATCTTCTCTCTAAAAACAAGATGGCTGCAGGACTTAGGTTAGCAAAGCTGCATCTGGATGAAGGAGAAGAGTTCTGGAACAATGTATTTTGGACTGATGTTTGACCATAATGCACAGCTCCATGTTTGGAGATTACCAAACAGCAAATAAGCATGGTGATGGAGGAGTGATGACGTGGGTTTGCAATGCAGCCACAGGACCTGGGCTCCTTGTGGTCCCTGAGTGGACCAGGACCTCCTCTGCATGTCAAAATATTCTGGACTCAAAGTTGAGGCTGTCTTTTAGGGTTGGATTAGGTTTTTCCGAGAATAGATCATTGTTCATGTCCTTTTACATAAAAACAACTGCTAAAGGGTGTACTTTCTTTTTTCCATGAGTGAAACCATCAGGAAGAAGTCTTTCCTGTCTGCTGTTATGTAATTCCTGCCTCTCCTCTCCGTCAGCCATCGCTCTGAGTGGCGTGGACGATGTTCGGAGCGTTCTGGAGAACTACGCTCTGGAGGACGATCCCATCGAGGCCTTCAAACGCCGGCAGGCCCATCTGGCCCAGGTAGGAGGAGAAATCCGATGCACTTGTGTGATTTGGTTCTGGGTGTTCTGGGTTCTGTTCTGACCTCATGTCTCTGTCTCCCACCATGCAGGAGGAGGAGCAACGTCTGGCTGAACTCTCCCAGCAGAAGAAACAGGGACTCTCTCTAGGTTCCATCACATCGCGGTTCTGGCGCTCCAAACAGCAGTGAGGGTCACACAGAGCCCCACCCACCCACACTGTTCCACCAATCACAGCCTTGCAGGAGGTGAGGGGCGGGGCCTGTATACTGTAGCTGAGCAGCGTCCGCCATCACGAGTCAGAGGGCGGGTTCTGGACACAGAGCGAGGGCATGAACATTGGTCGGCTCTGGACCAGTCAGAGAGAGCGGGGCATTGAAGCCTCTCCCTTGGTCATCTTGGTGTCACCTGATGGTTTTGTAAGCTGCTGATTGGTTTAAATAAACTGAGAATCCGGTTAGTTTGGACCTTGTTGTTGGTGGGCGGAGGCTGATCCAGGACCAGCGCTGCTATCGCCTCTCCATCTCTGGTTCTCTCATCCGCTCACAGGACCGGACCTGACATCAGTTTACTTCCTCTTCCTGTAGAGGGCGCCGCTCACAGAACCAGAACCCTTTGTAACTCTGAAAATAAAAGAAATCATTGATGTTTAGAGGAGTGTGTGAGAGCGTTCTGCAGCGGTTCTGATGAACGATGGACTGAAGACCGGAGCACCTGCAAACATCTGGGAGCAGGAGGAGCTTGTTGTCTGTTACTGATGAGCCTTATGATGTCATCTTGTTTTATATTCATCTCCTCCTGCAGATAAACTCATAAACCTCTAACAGCACCAAGCAAACCTGTCCTTTGATTTTTGACCAGCAGGAGAAACTTCTGCAGCTGTGAGAAAAGAGGAGTAGTTCAGTCAGAGGAAACCTTCCAGAAGGTATCTACAGCTAGAAAATCAGGCAACCATTCCTTTATTTCAGCCCGTTCAGAAAGTCCAATGGTGGTTCTGGTTTACAATTAATGGAAACCCGAAATTCAGCTTGGAAGAAAATTAAAATATAAATATTCAGACCCATACTGGGTCACGGTGGCGCAGTTGGTAGCACTGTTGCCTTGCAGCAAGAAGGTCCTGGGTTCAATTCCCGACCGGGGGTCTTTCTGCATGGAGTTTGCATGTTCTCCCCGTGCATGCGTGGGTTCTCACCAGGTACTCCGGCTTCCTCCCTCAGTCCAAAAACATGCCTGTTAGGTTAATTGGTCTCTCTAAATTACCCTTAAGTGTATGAATGAGTGTGTGCTTGGTTGTTTGTGTGTTGCCCTGTGATGGACTGGTGACCTGTCCAGGGTGTACCCTGCCTCTCGCCCATAGACTGCTGGAGATAGGCACCAGCTCCCCCGTGACCCACTATGGAATAAGCGGTAGAAAATGACTGACTATTCAGACCCATAAAAATAAATACAGAAATGTTATGTGATGATCATTGATTGGCTCACAGAATCATCAACTTTCATCTGAAACAAGGACTTGGACCACTAAGCAACAGTCCAGGGCTTTTTCACCTTAGTCCAGGTAAGAATCTTCTGATGTTGTCTCTGTCTGGTTCAGGAGTGGCATGACACGAGGACTGTGGCAGCTGTATCCATTTACTGGTTCTGTCTGTGTGTGGTGGCTCTTCATGTTGCAACTCCAGCTGCTGTCCTCACCTTGTGAATCTGTTCCAATCTCTTGAATGGGGTTGCTTGAAAGGACTCTCAGGGCTGCCGTCATCCCTGTTGCTGGTGCACTTTTTCCATCCACTCAATTTTCCACGAAAATGCTTGGTTACAGCACTCTGTGAACAACCAGTTTCTTTTGCAATGACCTTTTGTGACTTCCCCTCCATCTGTCCAGGCAGCTCTCTTCTCCATGATTGTTGACCAGAGCATGAACATACCAGAACATTTCTGTTTTAACATCCTTTTTATTGGTCTGATATAGTAGTCTGAACAATATTCTGATATGTACTAAAATAAATGAGATTTTCAGTAATATTCTAATTCTTTGAGTTGTATCAGATCAAACTCTGTTCCTCCCTCAAGATGACATCCGTCCTCAGCAGTGAGACAGGTCCTCCTGTCTTCAAGCCTAAAGCTCTGCCTCGGTCTCAATAAACAAACCTTCCCTCGTGTGCTTCGAACTTCTCTCTGGGTTTGATTTCTTCCATGTTCTGCAGTAGAAACCTCAGCAGGAGGCTTTTTATTAGAAGTGTTTCCACTAACTTAAAAAATAACTTTAAAACTGTTTTACTAGCTGTTTTTTTTTCACCGTTTATTGGCTGTAAATCTCAGCATTTAGAAACCTTCTACGCCTGTTTCTATGATTTATCGTCAGGGTGGTGGACATTATAGGAACATTTCTGCTTTGATCAGAAACTAAAGTGAACACAAGCGGGTCGGACTTTTGTTAAACTGTATCTGCAGCCAAACATCTGGATTTAAAGCTGAAGTCCTGCTGCGCTTCAGACCAGGAGACCTGTTTCTGTTTTCTTCTCTGCTAACCACACCCCAGATTTACAGTCCCATGAAGGTGTCGAGACGCCTCTGAGGGTCCCATCACACAAAAGGTGAGTCTTCTGTCAGCTCCAACACCTGAAGCTGGGATTACTTTGGAGAACATTTGTCCAGTTTAGAGTTCCACTCACAGGCTTTACTAAGCAGAGAAGAAGCCTGATGTTAACTTCAGAGGAGACAGCTTCTCTGGGCTCAGAGGCTTCTTGGATGGACCATCACACAGTGAGAACATGGATGTGATGGATCAGTTCTCCAGGTGTTGGTTGAAAATGGACCATCCAGCCTGCAGCCAGGCTCTGTGATGGTAGGAGGTTGTATCATGGTATGGGCTTGAATCACTTCTGCGAGGTCCAGAAAAGTCCAGCAGAGATTCTAGAGCAATGTCTGCTGCCTTCAGGACCACATCTTCTCACCAAGACGATGGAGAGCCACAACCCAAAGGCCTGGCTGAGGAAGAGGAGGGTACAGCTGCTGGACTGGCCCTTTACCAATGGAGAACCAGATGGACCGACCTGTGTTGGGGGGATGATGCCTTCCTGCGTATTTTATAGTTACAGTTGGACCAAAGAACACCTGGAACGCTGGATGGGAAACAGAAAATGAAGATTAGAAAGAGGGAAAAACTGCAGTAAAAACATAGAAGTAGATAAATATTGAATGAAATGAGACTGAATGAAAACATGGTTTTCTTTTTAAACATGCATGTTTTTAGGACATGGAAACACTTTTGGAAATGTATTCTCCAACATGTCAGGTGACATGTTCTCCATCGTTTTCACCTCCAGCTTTTTGGATCTGTGTTTAATTTACGGTTGATTTGACTTAAATTTAGACATTTTTATGGATGTCAAACTGTTTCTGTTATCAGGTTTAACTAAAGTAAGAACATATTTATGACATTAAGCTGTGCAACTGCAGAATATTTATTCAATAAATCCTAAATAAATGAGATTCTATTATTTTCATCGCCACATTTAAAGTTGGGTTTTACTATTTCACTTTAACTGGGTTTTTAAAGTTATCGATAATATAAAAACTACTGGACCAGATGTTCTGAGACTTGAGGTTCTGATGGAGCTTTAAAGGATTGGTCAGGTCCTGGTCAGAACCTGAGTGAAAAAGCTGCCAAGGTCCAAAGGAAACCAAAACTTTGGAGAGCTGCTGATCCAGATAAGAGGAACATCTGGATTACTGAAGAATTATTTAGCAGAACTTTCTGCTGTTTCCCGATTTTAAATTCACACACTGCTGGTGTTGTTGGATTTTTGGCTCCAACAGAATCTCCCTTTTAATGAAGGATTTAATATTAGCTGTTTGAGTGGTTCTTGGCAGGATTTGGATCGACTGTTTTATAACAAAGTTGCTGTAGATATGAAGGAAAGTGATCGTAAATCTTTTTCATATGGTCTGGGCCTTTTTCTTTTTTTTTTTTGAATAAATACTTCTCTCTGCTGATTGGACCTGCTGATTTAGTTTGTTTAGGTTGAAATGGACCTGGAGGTTTCCTTTGTGTTTATTTTGGGGCAAAATGACATGATTTGAGATTCTGTCTGAAAAATGAGGAAAATTAAATTAACTTTTATTAAAATGTAATCTACACTGTAAAACTGTGTGAGGCTGGAAAACAAAGAGGATATTTTCCTCTGAAACTGAACCCATCCTGGTTTCCTATGTCACTGCAGTCGGAAAGCAAACGGGTTGCAGGTTTCCCAACACAGAGCAGAATAGGAGGATTCCTGCTGGGACTTTATGAGCTTTAAGGTATTTACTGGTTGGAGGCAGATGGACTAGACTTCCCAGGATAGGTCCAATACCTCGGAGTAAAACAGCAGAACTCTGATTAACTGTTGGACCTGTAGGGGTCAGTTGATCTGTTTAGATTGTTTATCTGAGCTGGTTCTGTGAACCTTCTGGAAGCCTCAGGTCTTCTGGGGGTAGAACCTGAATGCTTCTGGTTCTTATGCTGTTGTCAATAAATTAAATTAGATTGAAAAGTTTTTTTATTTAATTCAACATGTTTGATTTATTCATGTTCACTAGCATATCTATGTTAATTTTCATGGTTATAGCTTACAGCCAATGAAAACCCGAAGTTTAGTTTCCCACAAAATAAGTCAAATAAAAAACATTTTTAAAACAGAACCGCTAGGTTCTGTTCAGGTTCTGGTCTACACAGTCATGATGAAAACTACTGACCCGACACAAGAAGCCACAAAAGGACATCGTTAAAGAAGCTGGATGTTCAGAGTTCAGTATCCAAATAAATTAATAGAAAACTTAGTGGAAGGAAAAACTTACTAAAAAGGTGCACAACCAACAAGCATAATCAGCACCTTGAGAGGATTTTGAAGCAAAGTCCATTCAAGACTTGGATTCAAGTTATGAGGAATCCCCAAAAAACTTCAGCTGATCCTGAATGCTGCAGTTCTGCTGGATGTCCTCAGGACGTTTACACTGAGCCCGGTTCTGTTGGAGGTTTCTTGTTCAGAGGGAGTTGTTCCTTTTCTACTGTCACCACGTGCTTGCTCAGGAGAAGGAGTTGCTGCAAAGTCAAAGAATCAATTAATCCAGCTGGGCAGATAACCTTCCAGCTGGCTTTATTTGGTCAATGGATCTCAATCTGTTTTTATGGAATGAGCAGAACCAGACAGGATTCTGTTCTTGGATCAGTTTGTCTTGAGATGTGGCGCTGTTATTAAACCGAATTATAGGCAGATGCCTCAGCTGATTGATCAGGTTTCCCCAAATGATGAAGTTTCCACTTCAGTCCATCATATTCCACGTGTTCCTCTGGGTCCAGATAAGACGGAACCCAAGGTTACTCCGACCGGCAGCCCAGAACATGGCAGCTGCAGGAAGGAGCAACTTGGACCAGCTGCTTTTTCTGTTTTATTCCAATTAAAATATACTAAAGGAGATAAATTTTATTCCATGAATTCATCAGAAACATCAGGGATAGTTTTGTGTTGTCCAGCAGAGCATACAGATAAAAACATAACTTCTGTTAATAATTCTTTACAGTAAATATATTTATTTATTTATTTTGTTTTAATGTAACAAACTGCTGGAAATGTGACAGAAGTCCAGATTCTAAAATCTGGATAAGAAGGACCTGTTGAAACAGAAACTAAGCAGAAAAACTGAATGATTCAGGAAAACCAGACACAACCAGATGTTCTGGGTAAGAAGGACTGACTTTGGTGGTTTTTAAAGTAATAAGGTTCCATCATTTAAATTTAAATCAATTTAAGTCCGTTTCTTTCTAAACTGACTATTCCCTACAAACAGTTCTGATTTATATAGAAAATAATCAGATGAACCAGACTCAAATTCAACTGCAAACATTTGATTCCATCTTAATTGTATTTCAATGAGGTCAAATTCATTTCTAATGCCAATCTTTAATTTTCGAGACAAATGTATAATTTTCCCAGCATTTTCTTTAATGTTAATAATTGTTTATTTTAAGACACGTCTTTATTTTAGCTCCACGCTGAGATGAAGCCATAAATCGCCATATTTTCCATTACATTTATTCTAGTTCTGCACTTAGAGCACATTAGGACAGAAGTTCTGGTTCTGAAGACAGTTAACTGTAACACATCCAGTCAGTGTTAGAGGTGAAAGTTTTCCCATGAAAGCTCAGAATGACGCGGTGAGGAAAACTCTGGGAGCTGCTGCAGGGAAACAAGCGGTGGGAGTCAGGAAGCTCCACACGTTCCCAGGTTCACACCTTCAGGTCCCCCTCCTCCCGCAAACAGCTGCAGCCGCGCACAATCTGCGCCAAACAAAAGCCGCAATTTAACATGAAAGGGAGGACTGCGCGCGCCGCCGCGGGGATCATTCAAGGCACGTGGTCGCGTGTCGGACAAGGAGGAGGAGGAAGGAGGCTCGTGCGGCTTTTTGTCACCTGACAGACGGTCAGCGGGTGGGTGTGAGCTCCGCTGCTCCTCCTCAGGTTCAGTGTGAAGCGCATCATTAACATGAATTTAGCTCCACTCCCACGCTGAAGGAGGGGAGGAGAACCAGGTTGCTTACCTCGTTACAACTTCATCAGATCGGAACCGTCCTGACCCAACAAACACGTGTGTGTCTGAGATGGATGGAGACTGGACACAACCCATGTCAACAAATCCAGTTGGGCACCTACAGGTCTTAACTGGACATTGGAAGGTTCTTGTATAATCAGTTTCATTTGACAGGACAGGTTTACTGCTGAAGACCAAGAAGCTATCCTCTGCTACACACTGTGCATAAATCCCAAAACATCCTTCATTTCTTCATTTCTTTATACCAAGCAGCCAGACCTCCCTGTGTTCCTACGAAGCAGAAGTTGTCAGTAGTTCCTTCTTTGGCCCTTGGCTGCTTTTTCACTTAGTCTTATTCCAGTTGGGTCTTAGCAAATGTGGGCAGGTGTTCAGAATAGCGGATGAAAAGTGGCAAAAAGCTCTGAGACTCAGACTCTTCATCCTTCAGCAGATCATCTACTGCATATGTTTTCATTTTGCTGTCTGTTATCTTTGGGATGATAAAGGCTTTTTTTCTGTCTAATTGATTCATATTTCAGAGTTACAACAAAAAAGATCAAGTACACGACTGAAATTAGGTGAAAACTCTGTTAAAGTCCAAAGAAAAACTCTCAAATATCTCCAGAACTGCTCATCTGGATCAGTTTAAAATATTAAGGGAAGCATGCATCACAGGTTGTAAAAAACAAAGAAAGAAGAACTGGTTATCTAGCTGACAGTTACATATGGCCCCATATGGTTAGAAATGGACTGAAAAAGTGACCTTAAATGTGACCCTGTGGGCTCCCTGAAACGTGGTGGTGGCAGCATCATACTGTGGGACAAGGAAGCTGGTCAGAGTTGATTGGAAGATGGATGGACCTAAATCCAGGACAGTCTTGGAAGAAACCCTATTAGAGGCTGTAGAAGACCTGAGGCTGAGGTGGATGTCCACCTTCTAGCAGGACAATCACCCTGAACCTACAGCCAGAGATACAATGGATGTTTTAGATCAAAGCTGACTCATGTGTTAGAATGGTCTAGTCAAAGTTAAGACCTGAATGCAACACTTTGCATCCAATCTGACCATCAGTCTGTATATGTTCAAAGCTGCTGGAGACAAACCCCAAAGACCTGCAGCTGGACCTGCACACAAAGGTGGTTGTACAGAGTTCTGACTTAGAGGGGCAGAATATGAATGCACGCCACACTTTTCAGATATATATTGTTAGAAACCTTAGAAAACTGCATCATTTTCCTTCCACAAATGTGGAATGTGTGTTAGAATGGCCTAGTCAAAGTCCAGACCTAAATCCAGTCCTGATAATCTGTGGTAATACTGATGTTCACAGATGTTCTCCAAGCAGTCTGAGTTTTGCGCCGCTCCGTTTGTTTGACGCGCTTATGTCTGTTCAGGTGTCGGATCTAACGCCTCAGGAGACTTTCCCACCATCTCCAGGGCAACCACCGCCTCCCCCTGAGCGGACACGAGCCACACACCGTGGGATCTCTCGCCTCAACAAAAGCTCGTGTCACCTTCTCTCTTCGGGCCATTTGCGCGTGTGTGAAACAAACGGCGCAGTGATGTGCGCCACTAGTTTTAACAACTACAGAGTGGAAGTGAGATGGAAGCGGGAAATCTATAACCAGAATATGCAGTAAAGGAAAGCAGGCTGATTAACAGCCAATCAGAGATTAAGCTGATTTCATTCGTCTTTTTTTGCAGGTTTTACATCAGTTGAACATCAAAGCGCTGACGGGGCTCGCAGCACGTGCTTTTAGAGGCGGGGCTTTACATCGATCAGCAGGTGGCGCGCGATCGAATATGTGCAAATTATCAGAGGACGCTTCCTGGTGGCGCGTGCACGCTGCTCAATCCCCGGGAAGCCAACTGCACGCGCAGATACACGTCGTCATCATACAAGTGAAGTGGTTCTGCTGGCCGATGAACCAGTACCACTGATGACGTTCAGAAATGAGCCCACCCGAATCACGAGTGGTTCCAGCCGCACGCGACCTCGGATCAGAGCTTCACCATCTGAGACACTTTGGTTCACGTGGGCGTGTGAGCGCCGCGTGCCGTGGCGAGGGGGCTAAAGGCAGGCGCGCAAGTTCACTAGAAAAATATATATTAAGATGAAAGTTTATGAGCATGCGCACACACGTGGTTTGCCTGTGTGGAAGCTCACCTGGTTCCAGAGTAACGGTGATGTTCAATCTGATTAGATAACATGACCAGAACCAGTCCTGATTCTGTTGGTTCCTGCCAACAGAACCAGTCCTGATTCTGTTGGCAGGAAGTTCTTTACAGAGCCACGTTGAGAACACGTTTCTACCTGAACGTTTCTGTTAGAACAGCAGCTGAAGCTCAGAGTTGAAGCGTGTTTCTCGCTGCTTCGTGGAAAAGCTTCGTGGTCCTCCCTGAAACGGATCTTCAGAACTGGGAGCTGCTGTTTTGGGCCAAACGTCCATCAGAATGCTTTTTCCAAGCCGGAGCTGGGACATGATTTGGTGATTTATGTTGTTCAGATGAAACAGAGACGTTTCATTAATTTATCTTTACTGCACATTAAAAAGAAAATCAACAAGCCAAACAAACAATAGAACCCGTTTAAGTTCTTATTTTCTTCTCCAGTCCAAAAGCAGAGAAAAGCGTTGGGTTTTAATGAACTGGTGGTCGGAGCAGTGCAGATATGAAGAGGTAAACTAAAGCACCAACATCCCAGTTTGGATCTTAGAACATCCAAAAGGAACCAGTTGGTTCGCTCTGTGGGAGGAAATCAGAGGTCAGATAAAAGTGAGAAGTGAAGGAAGCCTGAGATCTGATTTAACGGTTCTGTGTTCTACAGACGAGCTGCAGGGTTCTGGACAGAATCATAATGCTGCAGGAGGCCTGATCCAGACACACATACTGAACATTGCTAAAGTCCAGATGAGACTGAAGCTTGAAGAACCTTCTTGTGATCTTTTACGGAAACAAGTGCATCATTTTAGCATTAACTAGAACTAATCTGTCAGATTTCAGTGTTCCAGTTCTTCATCCAGATTCTTGGCAGCAGAGTGAAGGTCCAGAAGTCCTCACTGATTCAGAGCAGTTCCCCACAGTGACCTGCAGAGAACCTGCAGAACTGGCGATGAAACCCACATCACAGCAATCATTGGGAGGAAGATGAATATTAAACCAGACTCCCCAGAACCTGAGCAGAACCGTCCAGCTCCCTACTGGTAGGCTCCTCACTGCTGACATTCAGAACTGAACCAGCAAGTTCTGCAGAGTGGAAGTGGGCTGCAGGCTCAGAAATGTTTACACGAGAACTGCTTCTTGATTGGCTCTCTGTGTTTACAGGATGTTTGTCAGTGTCTGGAACATTTGATCGCTGCGTTTCACTGTAAACACTTTATGTTGCTGTTTGTTTGGGACATAATTCGGAACATGACGTCCCAAACCGGACCAAACCGATCCACAGTCTGGGTTCTGCTGCAGACGCACAGAAAAAGAGTCTGTTTCCAACAACCTGGGTCCATTCTGCAGACTGGACCTCTTCTTCATTTATGGTTTTATTTTAATTTCTTTAATGGAGACTAAACTCTTTTCCTGATGTCGGTGCTGCGGAGAACCTTTCTGTCTCTGAGGAACCCATTAGGTCCAGGAAAGGCATCTACTCTGCTGGTCCACCACAGCCAGCCTTCCCTCTGCTTATAAACATCAAAACATACTTTTCTACTTCCTGCTCCTTAATAATTTAAGTGTTTTTACGAGTTATTGTTGTTGGCCTGATGTTGATGTGAGCAACGGAAAACTTGGCCAATAAAGTTCTGGTTCTGATTAAATCTAGAGACGAATTAATTTCAGCAGATGTAAAGAAAGGGCTTTCATCGCAGTGATGTGGTCCGAAAGTGATCAGGTCCTGGGTCTCCCTGGTCCGGACCGACCAAGATGAGGAAACTTGGGAGTTTGTTTTATCGTCCCCCCCAAACCCCTTCAGCTTCACACTGTAAGAAACGTCCTCATCCATCTTCTGTCCTCCAGTATACAGGAGGAAAGTTCAGCTTCATGTCCGTGCAGGTCCAACCTGCACGGACTGAACCCAACAGAACCAAAACACGTTAACCCACAGTAACTCCTCTCCCCCTCTCCTCCTGTCTCCGCCTCGCCTCCTTCTCTTCCGGTTTGATGGAAGCCTGTTTCAGGAAACCCTCCCTCAGGTGGACACTTTTTGCAGCGGCCCCCTGCTCCTTCCCGCTCCTCCTCCCTCTCCTCCCCCCTCGGTATAAAGCGGAGGTGAGACCGCAGCTGCCGCAGTCCAGAGTTCAAACAGCAGCAGTTTAGTTTTCTTTTAGCACAGAAAGCAGACAGAACAGTTCGGACCCGAAACCCGTTTCTCCTCCCACACAGCGGTTCGTTTTTTCTTCCTCCAGGAGTTGTCGCTGTTTTGGATTTTACGCGCAGACTACTAAGCATCGGGCTGCGGCGCTCCGACATGGCGCATTTGTTCCTACCGTGGCTCCTGCTGGCCGTGTCGGCCCAGACGGTGAGTAGCTCTGACAGCCCACCCACCCCCGCTCTCTGTACCTATGGAGCTCCGCTGCTTGGTGCTTCCGGCCGCAGTGGAGTTGTGCGCTTTTACGCACAACTCTCTGATGTTTTCCCTGCAGTTTCAGATCCACAGAGCTGGATTTAAACGTTTTGATGTCAGAGAGGATCAAACAGAAGCTGACAGTGTCAGTAGTGCCAAAGATTTTTACAGAATATGAAAAACTTTCAGGGAAAATGTTTGTTTTTCCTCTCTGCGGAAATCATCAAACTTTTATTCAACCTTTTTCTTCACTATTCTCCGACCTTTCCTCTTCACATTAACAGAGTTAATTATCCAGAGTTTATTCTGTCGTTAGACATTTCATCTCTTGTACATGAACTCTCTCCCCATCAGGTTCTCACACAACCCCCAACCAAGGCGGTATTCGAGCTGAAGGTCCACTCCTTCAACAGCTCCCGCAGCATCTGCCGCCAGTCCCAGGACTGCCGCATCTTTTTCCGCATGTGCCTCAAACATTCGCAGAGCATCATCAACCCAGAGCCGCCGTGCACGTACGGGAACGCGAGCACCGACGCGCTCAGCGCAGACTCCATCTCCATCTCCGAGAGCGCGCCCATGAAGGTGAACGTTTCATTTAAGTGGCCGGTAAGTGACCCGAACCACACAGACTGTTTGCAACCAGCGGCCCACGGTGACTGTGAACTGAGGATTTACCACGGTTCTGATTTAGAGAGGATTCTCACTCAGATTTATCTCTGATTCATGGAACAAAAATGGTTTAAAAGGAGAAATGATTTCACATGTTTGGATACCAAAATGACCTGTCTGACCTCAGCCTGTCGGCGGGCCGCTCATAAACGCGTGTAATTATTCATCAGCTGACGGATGTAGTTATTAATGATTGTTTCCTGATTCGTTGCAGGGCTCCTTCTCCCTGATCCTGGAGGCCTGGATCACAGACTCTTCAGGTTTAAAGTCCACAGGTAAAACAAACTGCGGCGGCTGCTGTGCCGCGCCTTCACCGCCAGGCGGCGACAGAAAGCATGTTTACGTCCTCCATTCAGGCTCAAAAACACGCACCAAACGTTTTAAACTTTTATTTGAGTATATTTAAAATACTTATATAAAACAAAACCCGTACATTTTCCAAATAAAAATATTTCCAACCAAACAAAAATATTTCTAACATTTTTAGAGGTTCAAATAAAAAGATTACATTACATTGGTTGTGTTTATTTGCTTGAACATTTGTTTAAACCTTTTTTATGTCAGTTTTGGTTAAATGTTTGACTGAGGTGAAGATGGACAGAGAATATTCCCAGTAAGAAGTGGAAAACCCAGCATCTGCGACAGGACGGACAATCAGACCTGCAGATACAAAAGAAGATGTTGGAATTTTGGAGAGATGTTTGCTTCCATTAAGGATTCATCTTTTCCCAGGAGCTCTGGAGTTAATTCTTGATGTGATTCTGCAGTGTGGCCTCAGTGGCACACCGTCTGTGAGCTCCTCTGTCTATCCCAAAGCCCAGATCCATCTCCAGTTGGACATGTTTGGAACATCTTTAGGAGAATCAGACAACAATGAGCAGAGTGTTGAGATGCTGAACTCTGCGGTTCAGAAGGAATCGACACAGATTCCTATGGAAAACTGCAACAGTTTTATGCTCCTCAGTTTGTAAAGGAATAAGGTAGCACATAAAGAGAAATAAGTTTATTGCTGCATCATTTATATTTTCTGAAAAAAGTTTAACATCTAAGACACAGAACCTGACCCGGTCCACCCTACTGGATCTGGTTCTTATTTCAGCGTTTGGAAATGTGATTATTGTACAAATGTTTATAAAATCCCTTTTTTCCCACTTGTTGATCCAGGAGACCAGAACAACCTCCTCAGCCGTGTGGCGAGCCTCCACAGGCAGACCGTTGGGGACCAGTGGTCCCAGTATGTGCACCAGGGCGACCAGAGCAAGCTAGGCTTCTCCTATCGGGTGGTCTGCATCGAGAACTACCACGGTGAGGACTGCTCAGCCTACTGCCGGCCCCGGAACGACACCTTCGGCCACTTCCACTGTGACAGCGAGGGGAGCCGCCACTGCCTGGAGGGCTGGAGTGGACAATACTGCACGGACCGTGAGTTCTCAGCACAGTTTCATCTCTGGCTCCAAGAACCCCTAACATCTCAAAGGTCTTCCTTGAGTCTGTTCTGGTGTGTTAGTTTGAATCAAGGTGCACAGTGAGCTGCCAGTCTTCCTCCTGCACCTCCTCTGTTTCCATGTCAACATGTCTGTAGGCAGTTAGAGGAAAGCTCTGCTTCATTTTTTGTGCTGCAGCCTTGAAATTGTTGAGCCGTCAAAGCCGCCATCCCCCCTGGTGGCTGCAGAGGACAAAAAGATCTCAGCGCTTCTGTCGTTTCAAGCATGTGTGTGAATGTGTGTTTGGCTCTGAGGTCTGTTCCTTTTGTTTTGGGCTCAACAATGGGCCCCCGGTTGGGCCCCTGGTCGGCCCCCGGCCTGCTCCTTTAACAGGGACACGCGCTGGAGCTTAATGTGTGCTGCCGTGCGTGAAAGAAGATGGCATGTGTTGCTTTTGTTGTGTGAGCCAGCTGCTTCGTCCAGCACTTACCAAGCACTTGTTGGGGAGGTGTGTGTGTGTGTGTGTGTGTGTGTGTGTGCATGCGAGGGGCCCTTACAGGGAGGGAAGCTGTTTTCTGACTCTATCTCTGATGTTCTCCTGGTAATATTCTCTCCTCCTTTCTCCCTTTCCCTCTCTGTCTTCTCCCTCCTCCTATTCCTCCTCCCATCAGCCATCTGTGCAGGAGGCTGTGGCGAAGACCGCGGCATTTGCGAGTCACCCGGGAAGTGCAAGTGCCACGAGGGCTGGGAGGGGAAGCACTGCGACATGTGCAAGCGGCACCCGGGCTGCCTCCATGGGACCTGCCAGCAGCCCTGGCAGTGCAACTGCAAGGAGGGCTGGGGAGGCCTGTACTGCAACCAAGGTGGGTTTGACCACAGAGCGGGCTGGCCGGTCCGGTTAACGTGCAGCTGAGCAGTTTGTTTGCTGGATCACACTGTGACCCCACCCCCACCTGCTGTGGCTGGTTTTCTCCAGAGTTTCAGCAGAAAAATGGTGCAAGTGCTGCCCTCTGAGGAGACTGCATACAGCAAACACGATGTGTGGGTTGATTTTTATGAAGAGCACAGAACAGAACAGCAGGTCCAAACTGATCACACCATGTCGGCTTTCATTCCATAAATCTGATGCAGTGGCTCCTGCAGACGGAAAGTGAAGCTTTGATACAAGAATCAAACCCAACAAGGGATCATGATCACATTATTGTTTGGTTCTTCTGTGGTTTTAACATTTCCAGCAGCATCCTGGAAAAGTCCTGATCCAGATGTTCCTTCCTGGCAGCCAGATGTTCATATAAGCTGCAGACTCCAGACTTTATGGTTGTTTTTCATTGGACTCTTTTGACTTGCACCATTTAAGTCCAGTCCCTCATGCAGTTTTTTGTTTGTCAAGCAGCTCCAGAACTACAGGTCCTTCTCAAAATATTAGCATATTGTGATAAAGTTTATTATTTTCCATAATGTCATGATGAAAATTTAACATTCATATATTTTAGATTCATTGCACACTAACTGAAATATTTCAGGTCTTTTATTGTCTTAATACGGATGATTTTGGCATACAGCTCATGAAAACCCAAAATTCCTATCTCACAAAATTAGCATATTTCATCCGACCAATAAAAGAAAAGTGTTTTTAATACAAAAAACGTCAACCTTCAAATAATCATGTACAGTTATCAAACCTCCCCTTCATTGGTAAGATTATTGAAAAAGCTGTATTTCAACAGTTAAACAACTTCCTAACAACGACCAACCGCTTCGATGTCTTCCAGTCAGGCTTCCTGCTCACCACAGTACAGAGACTGCTCTTGTCAAGGTGTTCAATGACATCCGTATAAATGCAGACTGTGGAAGAACCACAGTGCTGGTATTATTGGACCTTAGTGCAGCATTCGACACTGTTGATCATTTTATTAGAGCACCTGGAAAACTGGGTCGGCCTTTCTGGTACAGCACTCAACTGGTTTAAATCCTACTTGAAGGACAGGGACTTTTTTGTGTCAGTAGGTAACTTTACATCAGAGACACAAAAATCACATGTGGCGTTCCCCAAGGGTCCATCTTAGGGCCCCTCCTATTCAATATCTACAGGTCCTTCTCAAAAAATTAGCATATTGTGATAAAGTTCATTATTTTCCATAATGTCATGATGAAAATTTAACATTCATATATTTTAGATTCATTACACACTAACTGAAATATTTCAGGTCTTTTATTGTCTTAATACGGATGATTTTGGCATACAGCTCATGAAAACCCAAAATTCCTATCTCACAAAATTAACATATTTCATCCGACCAATAAAAGAAAAGTGTTTTTAATACAAAAAACGTAAACCTTCAAATAATCATGTACAGTTATGCACTCAATACTTGGTCGGGAATCCTTTTGCAGAAATGACTGCTTCAATGCAGCGTGGCATGGAGGCAATCAGCCTGTGGCACTGCTGAGGTCTTATGGAGGCCCAGGATGCTTCGATAGCGGCCTTTAGCTCATCCAGAGTGTTGGGTCTTGAGTCTCTCAACGTTCTCTTCACAATATCCCACAGATTCTCTATGGGGTTCAGGTCAGGAGAGTTGGCAGGCCAATTGAGCACAGTGATACCATGGTCAGTAAACCATTTACCAGTGGTTTTGGCACTGTGAGCAGGTGCCAGGTAGTGATGAAAATTGAAATCTTCATCTCCATAAAGCTTTTCAGCAGATGGAAGCATGAAGTGCTCCATAATCTCCTGATAGCTAGCTGCATTGACCCTGCCCTTGATAAAACACAGTGGACCAACACCAGCAGCTGACACAGCACCCCAGACCATCACTGACTGTGGGTACTTGACACTGGACTTCTGGCATTTTGGCATTTCCTTCTCCCCAGTCTTCCTCCAGACTCTGGCACCTTGATTTCCGAATGACATGCAGAATTTGCTTTCATCCCAAAAAAGTACTTTGGACCACTGAGCAACAGTCCAGTGCTGCTTCTCTGTAGCCCAGGTCAGGCGCTTCTGCCGCTGTTTCTGGTTCAAAAGTGGCTTGACCTGGGGAATGCGGCACCTGTAGCCCATTTCCTGCACACGCCTGTGCACGGTGGCTCTGGATGTTTCTACTCCAGACTCAGTCCACTGCTTCCGCAGGTCCCCCAAGGTCTGGTTTTCTGCCACACTTTTTCCTTCCCACAGACTTCCCACTGAGGTGCCTTGATACAGCACTCTGGGAACAGCCTATTCGTTCAGAAATTTCTTTCTGTGTCTTACCCTCTTGCTTGAGGGTGTCAATAGTGGCCTTCTGGACAGCAGTCAGGTCGGCAGTCTTACCCATGATTGGGGTTTTGAGTGATGAACCAGGCTGGGAGTTTTAAAGGCCTCAGGAATCTTTTGCAGGTGTTTAGAGTTAACTCGTTGATTCAGATGATTAGGTTCATAGCTCGTTTAGAGACCCTTTCAATGATATGCTAATTTTGTGAGATAGGAATTTTGGGTTTTCATGAGCTGTATGTCAAAATCATCTGTATTAAGACAATAAAAGACCTGAAATATTTCAGTTAGTGTGCAATGAATCTAAAATATATGAATGTTAAATTTTCATCATGACATTATGGAAAATAATGAACTTTATCACAATATGCTAATATTTTGAGAAGGACCTGTATCTATCAGGTGCTGGAAGTAGTTTCTTCCATAACAAACCAGTTCTAGCTCTGATTTGGTGACAGTTGTTGTTTCCTGACCATTTCGACCAGCAGAAGCTCTACTCTGTCACCAGAAGTACCAGGTGTTTGCTGGTCCTGAGAATAGAACCAGTTCTATCAGTTATTGGAGGCAGGCTTGTACGGGTCAGTAACCAGTTAAAATGTGGTGCGCTCCAGGTCAGGAACCACATGAAGTCGTGTCTCTCATCTTCCTGTTTGTTTTATTATTGCCCAGTAAATTTCAACATTTTCAGCCTTATAGTTTCGGCTGGAAACGTCTGCTTGGTACTGACCAGGCATCGGTTCGGACCTATCAAGGACGTTTTTTAAGTGATGTTTGACTTTTCTACAATCTGCTCATAATTTATATAATATATATAATATAATAATACTAATAATATCGACCAGTATCAGGTCACTGAGTTAGTTTAGTTAGATCAGGAGTGAAAATCTGTCATAATTCATAAGAGTTAAATGGTCCAATCAAAGATCAGAACCAAAATAGATCGAAACCGGGTATAACATAAAATGTGAGGAAAATTATAGGTTTAAATTAAATTCAGTTAAATGTGAGAGTTGATTATTCTGACTGTTTATCTCCATAATTCCTAAAAATATTTCAGAGGTATCAGTTAATGATGAAGCTTAGGAACAAACAGTCTGGTTTTAGACCACAATAATTTATTAGTATGGTGTAGGGCCTCCTTTTGCAGCCAATACAGCATCAATTCATCTTGGGAATGACATATACAAGTCCTGCACAGTGGTCAGAGGGATTTTAAGCCATTCTTCTTACAGGTTAGTGGCCAGGTCACTACGTGATACTGGTGGAGGAAAACGTTTCCTGACTCGCTCCTCCAAAACACCCCAAAGTGGCTCAATAATATTTAGATCTGGTGACTGTGCAGGCCATGGAAGATGTTCAACTTCACTTTCATGTTCATCAAACCAATCTTTCACCAGTCTTGCTGTGTGTATTGGTGGATTGTCATCCTGATACACGACACCGCCTTCAGGATACAATGTTTGAACCATTGGATCCACATGGTCCTCAAGAATGGTTCGGTAGTCCTTGGCCCATCTAGCACAAGTATTGGGCCAAGGGAATGCCATGATATGGCAGCCCAAACCATCACTGATCCACCTCCATGCTTCACTCTGGGCATGCAACAGTCTGGGTGGTACGCTTCTTTGGGGCTTCTCCACACCGTAACTCTCCAGGATGTGGGGAAAACAGTAAAGGTGGACTCATCAGAGAACAATACATGTTTCATATTGTCCACAGCCCAAGATTTGTGCTCCTTGCACCATTGAAACCCACGTTTGGCATTGGCATGAGTGTCCAAAGGTTTGGCTATAGCAGCCCGGCCGTGTATATTGACCCTGTGGAGCTCCTGACGGACAGTTCTGGTGGAAACAGGAGAGTTGAGGTGCACATTTAATTCTGCCGTAATTTGGGCAGCCGTGGTTTTATGTTTTTGGATACAATCCGGGTTAGCACCCGAACATCCCTTTCAGACAGCTTCCTCTTGCGTCCACAGTTAATCCTGTTGGATGTGGTTCGTCCTTCTTGGTGGTATGCTGACATTACCCTGGATACCGTGTAGGGTTGGGCGGTATCCAAATTCTGATATCTTCATACCGTCTCCACATTTTACCTCGGTAAACGGCATTACCGTGACTAATTAAAAATTATGACTTAAGGCTGAGACGGCATCACCAAACTGTTGACTTGTGCCTACTTGTTCAGAAATTAAATACCAAACACTAATAATGAAACAATAACAACATAATGTGCACAATATTAACGTTTATTAGAAACTGCTTAAAAAGTACAAATATAACAGTCAAAAAAATTAAATTACCCTGACCACCCAAAATAGTTTTTGCGCAGAATGCGCAGACAAATCAATTAAATTAAATCACAGCCTGAACAACTTTAAATAACAAAAAGAGCGACCTTTAAAAAAGTGGTAAAAGTAAAAGAAACAAATAATAGCAGTGAGCTGGGTGGCAAGTGTCAACAGGTTTAGTCAAGATTTTTAGCCAGAAAAACCAGCATGTTAACTTTTTCTGGATTTAACAGGGAACGTTGGGGACTTACAACTTTTCCCGCGGTGCTGAAAACCCGTTCCGATGGCGAGCTTGTGGCACAGACGCACAGGTGCTTTCTGGCCACCCGTGACATCAGGGGAAAACGCCGGGCAGCACATTTCCACCACAGAAGTGGGTCTTTGTCTGCTTGGATAACGGGCTCCAAACAGTAGGCTGTTATTTCAGCTCCAACTCGGTCTTCTACGCTGCCGATGGGACCTGCCACTGCATCGGCTTGTTTTTGCAGAAGACTTCCCAGAGTCACCCTTTTTCGTGGGGGTTTGGGTTGCGCCTCTCCCTCTTCCACTCTGATGATGACCACTGGACCTGCTGGTGCTTGGTTCTCTAAGCTCACGATCTCAGCCTGTAATTCTGCCTTGGTCTCAGCCAATGCGCTGGCATCAGTCTCATATCCTCCACGGTAACGAGGGTCGAGGAAAGTGCATTTTCGCATTAATTTGCGCACTGAATCGGATTCATATTTGGCCTCTAGCTTTTTTAGAATTCCAGTTTTGATTGACTTTGTTAGCTGGAGGTCGTATTCTGACAAAGCCAACACATTGTCCCTGCATAGCTGGAGTATGGGGAGGATAGAGGAACTGGTCACATAATGTTCTCCTGACAAAATATCAGTGAAGTCACCGACTGGTTTCAGTGCGTCGTGAACAGCTTTCAAGACGTCTGTGTCCTGCCAGGTCAGGAACAGGCTGCTCCTTCTGTCGTCAGACAAGACGTGTCTGGTCCCCTGGGCCTGCTCCAGGATGCGCTCCACCATTGCCAGTTTGGAGCCCCAGCGAGTTGCGCAGTCCTGCCGATGGATGAATGAATGAATTAATAAACAAATGAATTAATAGATGAATAAACAAATGAATTGATAAATAAATAATAAATAAGCCCCTTAATGTATATGATTATATTTTTAGTTTGCCTATGTTATAACAGATTCAGATTTTTAGATACAAATTTCTGCTTACCGTTATGAGGCTATGTTCTGGGAGTCCCAACTCCACTTGCTTCTTGTGGAGTTCACTCTTACATTGCCAGCTGTGTGAAAAGGCCCCGACAATACAACGGCACACTCCGAGGGCGCGCTCGGTTTTTTGCCTATTGTCATGCATTGCATTTGTGACAGCCAGGTTTAGATTGTGACCGAAGCAGTTAAGCCACGGCCACTCCAGGGACCTGATTGCGGCAGAAATGTTGGCAGCGTTGTCAGTGGTTATGGCTGAAAGTTTTTTCTCGTCAAGTTGCCAGTCCTGAAGTGCAACTCTGAGCGCTGCAGCAAGGTTGTCCGCCGTATGACTCTCAGGAAAATACGTTGTTTGGAGGCATTTGGATTCAAGTTTCCTCTCAGGTGTAATGGTGTGGACAGTCAGGGACATATATGGAGTCATGTTAACTGATGACCACATGTCAGTTGTTAAAGAATAACTCTCGGCCTCTGACAGCAGTACTTGAACCTCGTCTCTAACTTTAATATATAAATGTGGGACGGCTGTTTGTGAGAAATGTTTCCGTCCTGGTAGCTCGTACTGGGCATCTAGGACCTTTACCATGTCCTTAAAGGACTTTTTTTCCACCGTGTGGAAAGAGACCATTTCCTTTGCCAAGTATTTTGTCACTGCATCCGTGCAGGTTTTCCAACGGACACTGTCCCTTTTGTACTTCGTTGTTTTCCCGAAGGCCCCTATTATTGTCGACTGCGTATAAGTGGCGGTGGACTTAGTTGTTGTTGGTTTTGGTCCTGCATCGGTATCAGCGGGAGGTGTTGAAACTGTTGCGCTTATTGAACTCGGGGCCAAATGCATCCTCGCAGCAGTGAGTGGATGGTTAACTCTGAGATGCATCCTTAGGTGTGACGTGTTTCCGTCCCTTGCAGTCACCTTTTTATCACATAATTTACATATTGCCTCATCAGTATTTACTGGCTCCCCCTTCTCATTTGCTAGGAACCCGAAGTATTGCCAGACTGCAGATGTCGTGTTCTTCTTAGCGATGAGTTCATACGGTGCGCGACTTGCCATCTTTCTCTCTCTCCTCCTCCTCGCTGTCACGTGGTGACGTCACGTTCATAAACATCAAAAGTCTCACTACTGTGGAAGTAAAACTGAAAATTCAACCACATATAAGTGCTGCTGGACATAGATTAATTTTTAGACATTGATTTAATTATCTTATATTTAATCCTTATCTCCTATATTTTTTAATGATGTAATGACGGTATTGAAACTGATACCGTTGCTTTTGAAAGATACCGCAGATATACCTTATTACCTTATTACCGCCCAACACTAATACCGTGGCTCTTGAAACATCACAAAGACTTGCTGTCTTGGTCACAGATGCGCCAGCAAGACGTGCACCAACAATTTGTCCTCTTTTGAACTCTGGTATGTCACCCATAATGTTGTGTGCATTTCAATATTTTGAGTAAAACTGTGCTCTTACCCTGCTAATTGAACCTCCACACTCTGCTCTTACTGGTGCAATGTGCAATCAATGAAGACTGGCTACCAGGCTGGTCCAATTTAGCCATGAAACCTCCCACACTAAAATGGCAGGTGTTTCAGTTTCATTGTCCAACCCCTGTACAGGTCCAATATTAGCATATTGTGATAAAGTTCATTATTTTCCATAATGTAATGAGGAAAATTTAACATTCATATATTTTAGATTCATTGCACACTAACTGAAATATTTCAGGTCTTTTATTGTCTTAATACGGATGATTTTGGCATACAGCTCATGAAAACCCAAAATTCCTATCTCACAAAATTAGCATATTTCATCCGACCAATAAAAGAAAAGTGTTTTTAATACAAAAAACGTCAACCTTCAAATAATCATGTACAGTTATGCACTCAATACTTGGTCGGGAATCCTTTTGCAGAAATGACTGCTTCAATGCGGCGTGGCATGGAGGCAATCAGCCTGTGGCACTGCTGAGGTCTTATGGAGGCCCAGGATGCTTCGATAGCGGCCTTTAGCTCATCCAGAGTGTTGGGTCTTGAGTCTCTCAACGTTCTCTTCACAATATCCCACAGATTCTCTATGGGGTTCAGGTCAGGAGAGTTGGCAGGCCAATTGAGCACAGTGATACCATGGTCAGTAAACCATTTACCAGTGGTTTTGGCACTGTGAGCAGGTGCCAGGTCGTGCTGAAAAATGAAATCTTCATCTCCATAAAGCTTTTCAGCAGATGGAAGCATGAAGTGCTCCAAAATCTCCTGATAGCTAGCTGCATTGACCCTGCCCTTGATAAAACACAGTGGACCAACACCAGCAGCTGACACGGCACACCAGACCATCACTGATTGTGGGTACTTGACACTGGACTTCTGGCATTTTGGTATTTCCTTCTCCCCAGTCTTCCTCCAGACTCTGGCACCTTGATTTCTGAATGACATGCAGAATTTGCTTTCATCCGAAAAAAGTACTTTGGACCACTGAGCAACAGTCCAGTGCTGCTTCTCTGTAGCCCAGGTCTGGGGAATGCGGCACCTGTAGCCCATTTCCTGCACACGCCTGTGCACGGTGGCTCTGGATGTTTCTACTCCAGACTCAGTCCACTGCTTCCGCAGGTCCCCCAAGGTCTAGAATCGGCCCTTCTCCACAATCTTCCTCAGGGTCCGGTCACCTCTTCTCGTTGTGCAGCGTTTTCTGCCACACTTTTTCCTTCCCACAGACTTCCCACTGAGGTGCCTTGATACAGCACTCTGGGAACAGCCTATTCGTTCAGAAATATCTTTCTGTGTCTTACCCTCTTGCTTGAGGGTGTCAATAGTGGCCTTCTGGACAGCAGTCAGGTCGGCAGTCTTACCCATGATTGGGGTTTTGAGTGATGAACCAGGCCGGGAGTTTTAAAGGCCTCAGGAATCTTTTGCAGGTGTTTAGAGTTAACTCATTGATTCAGATGATTAGGTTCATAGCTCGTTTAGAGACCCTTTTAATGATATGCTAATTTTGTGAGATAGGAATTTTGGGTTTTCATGAGCTGTATGCCAAAATCTTCCGTATTAAGACAATAAAAGACCTGAAATATTTCAGTTAGTGTGCAATGAATCTAAAATATATGAATGTTAAATTTTCATCATAACATTATGGAAAATAATAAACTTTATCACAATATGCTAATATTTTGAGAAGGACCTGTATCTATCAGGTGCTGGAAGTAGTTTCTTCCATAACAAACCAGTTCTAGCTCTGATTTGGTGACAGTTGTTGTTTCCTGACCATTTCGACCAGCAGAAGCTCTACTCTGTCACCAGAAGTACCAGGTGTTTGCTGGTCCTGAGAATAGAACCAGTTCTATCAGTTATTGGAGGCAGGCTTGTACGGGTCAGTAACCAGTTAAAATGTGGTGCGCTCCAGGTCAGGAACCACATGAAGTCGTGTCTCTCATCTTCCTGTTTGTTTTATTATTGCCCAGTAAATTTCAACATTTTCAGCCTTATAGTTTCGGCTGGAAACGTCTGCTTGGTACTGACCAGGCATCGGTTCGGACCTATCAAGGACGTTTTATAAGTGATGTTTGACTTTTCTACAATCTGCTCATAATTTATATAATATATATAATATAATAATACTAATAATATCGACCAGTATCAGGTCACTGAGTTAGTTTAGTTAGATCAGGAGTGAAAATCTGTCATAATTCATAAGAGTTAAATGGTCCAATCAAAGATCAGAACCAAAATAGATAGAAACCGGGTATAACATAAAATGTGAGGAAAATTATAGGTTTAAATTAAATTCAGTTAAATGTGAGAGTTGATTATTCTGACTGTTTATCTCCATAATTCCTAAAAATATTTCAGAGGTATCAGTTAATGATGAAGCTTAGGAACAAACAGTCTGGTTTTAGACCACAATAATTTATTACTATGGTGTAGGGCCTCCTTTTGCAGCCAATACAGCATCAATTCGTCTTGGGAATGACATATACAAGTCCTGCACAGTGGTCAGAGGGATTTTAAGCCATTCTTCTTGCAGGATAGTGGCCAGGTCACTACGTGATACTGGTGGAGGAAAACGTTTCCTGACTCGCTCCTCCAAAACACCCCAAAGTGGCTCAATAATATTTAGATCTGGTGACTGTGCAGGCCATGGAAGATGTTCAACTTCACTTTCATGTTCATCAAACCAATCTTTCACCAGTCTTGTTGTGTGTATTGGTGCATTGTCATCCTGATACACGACTCCGCCTTCAGGATACAATGTTTGAACCATTGGATCCACATGGTCCTCAAGAATGGTTCGGTAGTCCTTGGCCCATCTAGCACAAGTATTGGGCCAAGGTAATGCCATGATATGGCAGCCCAAACCATCACTGATCCACCTCCATGCTTCACTCTGGGCATGCAACAGTCTGGGTGGTACGCTTCTTTGGGGCTTCTCCACACCGTAACTCTCTCGGATGTGGGGAAAACAGTAAAGGTGGACTCATCAGAGAACAATACATGTTTCACATTGTCCACAGCCCAAGATTTGTGCTCCTTGCACCATTGAAACCAACGTTTGGCATTGGCATGAGTGTCCAAAGGTTTGGCTATAGCAGCCCGGCCGTGTATATTGACCCTGTGGAGCTCCTGATGGACAGTTCTGGTGGAAACAGGAGAGTTGAGGTGCACATTTAATTCTGCCGTGATTTGGGCAGCCGTGGTTTTATGTTTTTTGGATACAATCCGGGTTAGCACCCAAACATCCCTTTCAGACAGCTTCCTCTTGCGTCCACAGTTAATCCTGTTGGATGTGGTTCGTCCTTCTTGGTGGTATGCTGACATTACCCTGGATACCGTGTAGGGTTGGGCGGTATCTAAATTCTGATACCTTCATACTGTCTCCACATTTTACCTCGGTAAACGGCATTACTGTGACTAATTAAAAATTATGACTTAAGGCTGAGACGGCATCACCAAACTGTTGACTTGTGCCTACTTGTTCAGAAATTAAATACCAAACACTAATAATGAAAGAATAACAACATAATGTGCACAATATTAACGTTTATTAGAAACTGCTTAAAAAGTACAAATATAACTGTCAAAAAAATTAAATTACCCTGACCACCCAAAATAGTTTTTGGGCAGAATGCGCAGACAAATCAATTAAATTAAATCACAGCCTGAACAACTTTAAATAACAAAAAGAGCGACCTTTAAAAAAGTGGTAAAAGTAAAAGAAACAAATAATAGCAGTGAGCTGGGTGGCAAGTGTCAACAGGTTTAGTCAAGATTTTTAGCCAGAAAAACCAGCATGTTAACTTTTTCTGGATTTAACAGGGAACGTTGGGGACTTACAAGTTTTCGCGCGGTGCTGAAAACCCGTTCCGACGGCGAGCTTGTGGCACAGACGCACAGGTGCTTTCTGGCCACCCGTGACATCAGGGGAAAACGCCGGGCAGCACATTTCCACCACAGAAGTGGGTCTTTGTCTGCTTGGATAACGGGCTCCAAACAGTAGGCTGTTATTTCAGCTCCAACTCGGTCTTCTACGCTGCCGATGGGACCTGCCACTGCATCGGCTTGTTTTTGCAGAAGACTTCCCAGAGTCACCCTTTTTCGTGGGGGTTCGGGTTGCGCCTCTCCCTCTTCCACTCTGATGATGGCCACTGGACCTGCTGGTGCTTGGTTTTCTAAGCTCACGATCTCAGCCTGTAATTCTGCCTTGGTCTCAGCCAATGCGCTGGCATCAGTCTCATATCCTCCACGGTAACGAGGGTCGAGGAAAGTGCATTTTCGCATTAATTTGCGCACTGAATCGGATTCATATTTGGCCTCTAGCTTTTTTAGAATTCCAGTTTTGATTGACTTTGTTAGCTGGAGGTCATATTCTGACAAAGCCAACACATTGTCCCTGCATAGCTGGAGTATGGGGAGGATAGAGGAACTGGTCACATAATGTTCTCCTGACAAAATATCAGTGAAGTCACCGACTGGTTTCAGTGCGTCGTGAACAGCTTTCAAGACGTCTGTGTCCTGCCAGGTCAGGAACAGGCTGCTCCTTCTGTCGTCAGACAAGACGTGTCTGGTCCCCTGGGCCTGCTCCAGGATGCGCTCCACCATTGCCAGTTTGGAGCCCCAGCGAGTTGCGCAGTCCTGCCGATGGATGAATGAATGAATTAATAAACAAATGAATTAATAGATGAATAAACAAATGAATTGATAAATAAATAATAAATAAGCCCCTTAATGTATATGATTATATTTTTAGTTTGCCTATGTTATAACAGATTCAGATTTTTAGATACAAATTTCTGCTTACCGTTATGAGGCTATGTTCTGGGAGTCCCAACTCCACTTGCTTCTTGTGGAGTTCACTCTTACATTGCCAGCTGTGTGAAAAGGCCCCGACAATACAACGGCACACTCCGAGGGCGCGCTCGGTTTTTTGCCTATTGTCATGCATTGCATTTGTGACAGCCAGGTTTAGATTGTGACCGAAGCAGTTAAGCCACGGCCACTCCAGGGACCTGATTGCGGCAGAAATGTTGGCAGCGTTGTCAGTGGTTATGGCTGAAAGTTTTTTCTCGTCAAGTTGCCAGTCCTGAAGTGCAACTCTGAGCGCTGCAGCAAGGTTGTCCGCCGTATGACTCTCAGGAAAATACGTTGTTTGGAGGCATTTGGATTCAAGTTTCCTCTCAGGTGTAATGGTGTGGACAGTCAGGGACATATATGGAGTCATGTTAACTGATGACCACATGTCAGTTGTTAAAGAATAACTCTCGGCCTCTGACAGCAGTACTTGAACCTCGTCTCTAACTTTAATATATAAATGTGGGACGGCTGTTTGTGAGAAATGTTTCCGTCCTGGTAGCTCGTACTGGGCATCTAGGACCTTTACCATGTCCTTAAAGGACTTTTTTTCCACCGTGTGGAAAGAGACCATTTCCTTTGCCAAGTATTTTGTCACTGCATCCGTGCAGGTTTTCCAACGGACACTGTCCCTTTTGTACTTCGTTGTTTTCCCGAAGGCCCCTATTATTGTCGACTGCGTATAAGTGGCGGTGGACTTAGTTGTTGTTGGTTTTGGTCCTGCATCGGTATCAGCGGGAGGTGTTGAAACTGTTGCGCTTATTGAACTCGGGGCCAAATGCATCCTCGCAGCAGTGAGTGGATGGTTAACTCTGAGATGCATCCTTAGGTGTGACGTGTTTCCGTCCCTTGCAGTCACCTTTTTATCACATAATTTACATATTGCCTCATCAGTATTTACTGGCTCCCCCTTCTCATTTGCTAGGAACCCGAAGTATTGCCAGACTGCAGATGTCGTGTTCTTCTTAGCGATGAGTTCATACGGTGCGCGACTTGCCATCTTTCTCTCTCTCCTCCTCCTCGCTGTCACGTGGTGACGTCACGTTCATAAACATCAAAAGTCTCACTACTGTGGAAGTAAAACTGAAAATTCAACCACATATAAGTGCTGCTGGACATAGATTAATTTTTAGACATTGATTTAATTATCTTATATTTAATCCTTATCTCCTATATTTTTTAATGATGTAATGACGGTATTGAAACTGATACCGTTGCTTTTGAAAGATACCGCAGATATACCTTATTACCTTATTACCGCCCAACACTAATACCGTGGCTCTTGAAACATCACAAAGACTTGCTGTCTTGGTCACAGATGCGCCAGCAAGACGTGCACCAACAATTTGTCCTCTTTTGAACTCTGGTATGTCACCCATAATGTTGTGTGCATTTCAATATTTTGAGTAAAACTGTGCTCTTACCCTGCTAATTGAACCTCCACACTCTGCTCTTACTGGTGCAATGTGCAATCAATGAAGACTGGCTACCAGGCTGGTCTAATTTAGCCATGAAACCTCCCACACTAAAATGGCAGGTGTTTCAGTTTCATTGTCCAACCCCTGTACAGGTCCAATATTAGCATATTGTGATAAAGTTCATTATTTTCCATAATGTAATGAGGAAAATTTAACATTCATATATTTTAGATTCATTGCACACTAACTGAAATATTTCAGGTCTTTTATTGTCTTAATACGGATGATTTTGGCATACAGCTCATGAAAACCCAAAATTCCTATCTCACAAAATTAGCATATTTCATCCGACCAATAAAAGAAAAGTGTTTTTAATACAAAAAACGTCAACCTTCAAATAATCATGTACAGTTATGCACTCAATACTTGGTCGGGAATCCTTTTGCAGAAATGACTGCTTCAATGCGGCGTGGCATGGAGGCAATCAGCCTGTGGCACTGCTGAGGTCTTATGGAGGCCCAGGATGCTTCGATAGCGGCCTTTAGCTCATCCAGAGTGTTGGGTCTTGAGTCTCTCAACGTTCTCTTCACAATATCCCACAGATTCTCTATGGGGTTCAGGTCAGGAGAGTTGGCAGGCCAATTGAGCACAGTGATACCATGGTCAGTAAACCATTTACCAGTGGTTTTGGCACTGTGAGCAGGTGCCAGGTCGTGCTGAAAAATGAAATCTTCATCTCCATAAAGCTTTTCAGCAGATGGAAGCATGAAGTGCTCCAAAATCTCCTGATAGCTAGCTGCATTGACCCTGCCCTTGATAAAACACAGTGGACCAACACCAGCAGCTGACACGGCACCCCAGACCATCACTGATTGTGGGTACTTGACACTGGACTTCTGGCATTTTGGTATTTCCTTCTCCCCAGTCTTCCTCCAGACTCTGGCACCTTGATTTCTGAATGACATGCAGAATTTGCTTTCATCCGAAAAAAGTACTTTGGACCACTGAGCAACAGTCCAGTGCTGCTTCTCTGTAGCCCAGGTCAGGCGCTTCTGCTGCTGTTTCTGGTTCAAAAGTGGCTTGACCTGGGGAATGCGGCACCTGTAGCCCATTTCCTGCACACGCCTGTGCACGGTGGCTCTGGATGTTTCTACTCCAGACTCAGTCCACTGCTTCCGCAGGTCCCCCAAGGTCTAGAATCGGCCCTTCTCCACAATCTTCCTCAGGGTCCGGTCACCTCTTCTCGTTGTGCAGCGTTTTCTGCCACACTTTTTCCTTCCCACAGACTTCCCACTGAGGTGCCTTGATACAGCACTCTGGGAACAGCCTATTCGTTCAGAAATATCTTTCTGTGTCTTACCCTCTTGCTTGAGGGTGTCAATAGTGGCCTTCTGGACAGCAGTCAGGTCGGCAGTCTTACCCATGATTGGGGTTTTGAGTGATGAACCAGGCCGGGAGTTTTAAAGGCCTCAGGAATCTTTTGCAGGTGTTTAGAGTTAACTCATTGATTCAGATGATTAGGTTCATAGCTCGTTTAGAGACCCTTTTAATGATATGCTAATTTTGTGAGATAGGAATTTTGGGTTTTCATGAGCTGTATGCCAAAATCTTCCGTATTAAGACAATAAAAGACCTGAAATATTTCAGTTAGTGTGCAATGAATCTAAAATATATGAATGTTAAATTTTCATCATAACATTATGGAAAATAATAAACTTTATCACAATATGCTAATATTTTGAGAAGGACCTGTATCTATCAGGTGCTGGAAGTAGTTTCTTCCATAACAAACCAGTTCTAGCTCTGATTTGGTGACAGTTGTTGTTTCCTGACCATTTCGACCAGCAGAAGCTCTACTCTGTCACCAGAAGTACCAGGTGTTTGCTGGTCCTGAGAATAGAACCAGTTCTATCAGTTATTGGAGGCAGGCTTGTACGGGTCAGTAACCAGTTAAAATGTGGTGCGCTCCAGGTCAGGAACCACATGAAGTCGTGTCTCTCATCTTCCTGTTTGTTTTATTATTGCCCAGTAAATTTCAACATTTTCAGCCTTATAGTTTCGGCTGGAAACGTCTGCTTGGTACTGACCAGGCATCGGTTCGGACCTATCAAGGACGTTTTATAAGTGATGTTTGACTTTTCTACAATCTGCTCATAATTTATATAATATATATAATATAATAATACTAATAATATCGACCAGTATCAGGTCACTGAGTTAGTTTAGTTAGATCAGGAGTGAAAATCTGTCATAATTCATAAGAGTTAAATGGTCCAATCAAAGATCAGAACCAAAATAGATAGAAACCGGGTATAACATAAAATGTGAGGAAAATTATAGGTTTAAATTAAATTCAGTTAAATGTGAGAGTTGATTATTCTGACTGTTTATCTCCATAATTCCTAAAAATATTTCAGAGGTATCAGTTAATGATGAAGCTTAGGAACAAACAGTCTGGTTTTAGACCACAATAATTTATTACTATGGTGTAGGGCCTCCTTTTGCAGCCAATACAGCATCAATTCGTCTTGGGAATGACATATACAAGTCCTGCACAGTGGTCAGAGGGATTTTAAGCCATTCTTCTTGCAGGATAGTGGCCAGGTCACTACGTGATACTGGTGGAGGAAAACGTTTCCTGACTCGCTCCTCCAAAACACCCCAAAGTGGCTCAATAATATTTAGATCTGGTGACTGTGCAGGCCATGGAAGATGTTCAACTTCACTTTCATGTTCATCAAACCAATCTTTCACCAGTCTTGTTGTGTGTATTGGTGCATTGTCATCCTGATACACGACTCCGCCTTCAGGATACAATGTTTGAACCATTGGATCCACATGGTCCTCAAGAATGGTTCGGTAGTCCTTGGCCCATCTAGCACAAGTATTGGGCCAAGGTAATGCCATGATATGGCAGCCCAAACCATCACTGATCCACCTCCATGCTTCACTCTGGGCATGCAACAGTCTGGGTGGTACGCTTCTTTGGGGCTTCTCCACACCGTAACTCTCTCGGATGTGGGGAAAACAGTAAAGGTGGACTCATCAGAGAACAATACATGTTTCACATTGTCCACAGCCCAAGATTTGTGCTCCTTGCACCATTGAAACCAACGTTTGGCATTGGCATGAGTGTCCAAAGGTTTGGCTATAGCAGCCCGGCCGTGTATATTGACCCTGTGGAGCTCCTGATGGACAGTTCTGGTGGAAACAGGAGAGTTGAGGTGCACATTTAATTCTGCCGTGATTTGGGCAGCCGTGGTTTTATGTTTTTTGGATACAATCCGGGTTAGCACCCGAACATCCCTTTCAGACAGCTTCCTCTTGCGTCCACAGTTAATCCTGTTGGATGTGGTTCGTCCTTCTTGGTGGTATGCTGACATTACCCTGGATACCGTGTAGGGTTGGGCGGTATCTAAATTCTGATACCTTCATACTGTCTCCACATTTTACCTCGGTAAACGGCATTACCGTGACTAATTAAAAATTATGACTTAAGGCTGAGACGGCATCACCAAACTGTTGACTTGTGCCTACTTGTTCAGAAATTAAATACCAAACACTAATAATGAAAGAATAACAACATAATGTGCACAATATTAACGTTTATTAGAAACTGCTTAAAAAGTACAAATATAACTGTCAAAAAAATTAAATTACCCTGACCACCCAAAATAGTTTTTGGGCAGAATGCGCAGACAAATCAATTAAATTAAATCACAGCCTGAACAACTTTAAATAACAAAAAGAGCGACCTTTAAAAAAGTGGTAAAAGTAAAAGAAACAAATAATAGCAGTGAGCTGGGTGGCAAGTGTCAACAGGTTTAGTCAAGATTTTTAGCCAGAAAAACCAGCATGTTAACTTTTTCTGGATTTAACAGGGAACGTTGGGGACTTACAACTTTTCCCGCGGTGCTGAAAACCCGTTCCGACGGCGAGCTTGTGGCACAGACGCACAGGTGCTTTCTGGCCACCCGTGACATCAGGAGAAAACGCCGGGCAGCACATTTCCACCACAGAAGTGGGTCTTTGTCTGCTTGGATAACGGGCTCCAAACAGTAGGCTGTTATTTCAGCTCCAACTCGGTCTTCTACGCTGCCGATGGGACCTGCCACTGCATCGGCTTGTTTTTGCAGAAGACTTCCCAGAGTCACCCTTTTTCGTGGGGGTTCGGGTTGCGCCTCTCCCTCTTCCACTCTGATGATGGCCACTGGACCTGCTGGTGCTTGGTTTTCTAAGCTCACGATCTCAGCCTGTAATTCTGCCTTGGTCTCAGCCAATGCGCTGGCATCAGTCTCATATCCTCCACGGTAACGAGGGTCGAGGAAAGTGCATTTTCGCATTAATTTGCGCACTGAATCGGATTCATATTTGGCCTCTAGCTTTTTTAGAATTCCAGTTTTGATTGACTTTGTTAGCTGGAGGTCATATTCTGACAAAGCCAACACATTGTCCCTGCATAGCTGGAGTATGGGGAGGATAGAGGAACTGGTCACATAATGTTCTCCTGACAAAATATCAGTGAAGTCACCGACTGGTTTCAGTGCGTCGTGAACAGCTTTCAAGACGTCTGTGTCCTGCCAGGTCAGGAACAGGCTGCTCCTTCTGTCGTCAGACAAGACGTGTCTGATCCCCTGGGCCTGCTCCAGGATGCGCTCCACCATTGCCAGTTTGGAGCCCCAGCGAGTTGCGCAGTCCTGCCGATGGATGAATGAATGAATTAATAAACAAATGAATTAATAGATGAATAAACAAATGAATTGATAAATAAATAATAAATAAGCCCCTTAATGTATATGATTATATTTTTAGTTTGCCTATGTTATAACAGATTCAGATTTTTAGATACACATTTCTGCTTACCGTTATGAGGCTATGTTCTGGGAGTCCCAACTCCACTTGCTTCTTGTGGAGTTCACTCTTACATTGCCAGCTGTGTGAAAAGGCCCCGACAATACAACGGCACACTCCGAGGGCGCGCTCGGTTTTTTGCCTATTGTCATGCATTGCATTTGTGACAGCCAGGTTTAGATTGTGACCGAAGCAGTTAAGCCACGGCCACTCCAGGGACCTGATTGCGGCAGAAATGTTGGCAGCGTTGTCAGTGGTTATGGCTGAAAGTTTTTTCTCGTCAAGTTGCCAGTCCTGAAGTGCAACTCTGAGCGCTGCAGCAAGGTTGTCCGCCGTATGACTCTCAGGAAAATACGTTGTTTGGAGGCATTTGGATTCAAGTTTCCTCTCAGGTGTAATGGTGTGGACAGTCAGGGACATATATGGAGTCATGTTAACTGATGACCACATGTCAGTTGTTAAAGAATAACTCTCGGCCTCTGACAGCAGTACTTGAACCTCGTCTCTAACTTTAATATATAAATGTGGGACGGCTGTTTGTGAGAAATGTTTCCGTCCTGGTAGCTCGTACTGGGCATCTAGGACCTTTACCATGTCCTTAAAGGACTTTTTTTCCACCGTGTGGAAAGAGACCATTTCCTTTGCCAAGTATTTTGTCACTGCATCCGTGCAGGTTTTCCAACGGACACTGTCCCTTTTGTACTTCGTTGTTTTCCCGAAGGCCCCTATTATTGTCGACTGCGTATAAGTGGCGGTGGACTTAGTTGTTGTTGGTTTTGGTCCTGCATCGGTATCAGCGGGAGGTGTTGAAACTGTTGCGCTTATTGAACTCGGGGCCAAATGCATCCTCGCAGCAGTGAGTGGATGGTTAACTCTGAGATGCATCCTTAGGTGTGACGTGTTTCCGTCCCTTGCAGTCACCTTTTTATCACATAATTTACATATTGCCTCATCAGTATTTACTGGCTCCCCCTTCTCATTTGCTAGGAACCCGAAGTATTGCCAGACTGCAGATGTCGTGTTCTTCTTAGCGATGAGTTCATACGGTGCGCGACTTGCCATCTTTCTCTCTCTCCTCCTCCTCGCTGTCACGTGGTGACGTCACGTTCATAAACATCAAAAGTCTCACTACTGTGGAAGTAAAACTGAAAATTCAACCACATATAAGTGCTGCTGGACATAGATTAATTTTTAGACATTGATTTAATTATCTTATATTTAATCCTTATCTCCTATATTTTTTAATGATGTAATGACGGTATTGAAACTGATACCGTTGCTTTTGAAAGATACCGCAGGTATACCTTATTACCTTATTACCGCCCAACACTAATACCGTGGCTCTTGAAACATCACAAAGACTTGCTGTCTTGGTCACAGATGCGCCAGCAAGACGTGCACCAACAATTTGTCCTCTTTTGAACTCTGGTATGTCACCCATAATGTTGTGTGCATTTCAATATTTTGAGTAAAACTGTGCTCTTACCCTGCTAATTGAACCTCCACACTCTGCTCTTACTGGTGCAATGTGCAATCAATGAAGACTGGCTACCAGGCTGGTCCAATTTAGCCATGAAACCTCCCACACTAAAATGGCAGGTGTTTCAGTTTCATTGTCCAACCCCTGTACAGGTCCAATATTAGCATATTGTGATAAAGTTCATTATTTTCCATAATGTAATGAGGAAAATTTAACATTCATATATTTTAGATTCATTGGACACTAACTGAAATATTTCAGGTCTTTTATTGTCTTAATATGGATGATTGTGGCATACAGCTCATGAAAACCCAAAATTCCTATCTCACAAAATTAGCATATTTCATCCGACCAATAAAAGAAAAGTGTTTTTAATACAAAAAACGTCAACCTTCAAATAATCATGTACAGTTATGCACTCAATACTTGGTCGGGAATCCTTTTGCAGAAATGACTGCTTCAATGCGGCGTGGCATGGAGGCAATCAGCCTGTGGCACTGCTGAGGTCTTATGGAGGCCCAGGATGCTTCGATAGCGGCCTTTAGCTCATCCAGAGTGTTGGGTCTTGAATCTCTCAACGTTCTCTTCAAAATATCCCACAGATTCTCTATGGGGTTCAGGTCAGGAGAGTTGGCAGGCCAATTGAGCACAGTGATACCATGGTCAGTAAACCATTTACCAGTGGTTTTGGCACTGTGAGCAGGTGCCAGGTCGTGCTGAAAAATGAAATCTTCATCTCCATAAAGCTTTTCAGCAGATGGAAGCATGAAGTGCTCCAAAATCTCCTGATAGCTAGCTGCATTGACCCTGCCCTTGATAAAACACAGTGGACCAACACCAGCAGCTGACACGGCACACCAGACCATCACTGATTGTGGGTACTTGACACTGGACTTCTGGCATTTTGGTATTTCCTTCTCCCCAGTCTTCCTCCAGACTCTGGCACCTTGATTTCTGAATGACATGCAGAATTTGCTTTCATCCGAAAAAAGTACTTTGGACCACTGAGCAACAGTCCAGTGCTGCTTCTCTGTAGCCCAGGTCAGGTGCTTCTGCCGCTGTTTCTGGTTCAAAAGTGGCTTGACCTGGGGAATGCGGCACCTGTAGCCCATTTCCTGCACACGCCTGTGCACGGTGGCTCTGGATGTTTCTACTCCAGACTCAGTCCACTGCTTCCGCAGGTCCCCCAAGGTCTAGAATCGGCCCTTCTCCACAATCTTCCTCAGGGTCCGGTCACCTCTTCTCGTTGTGCAGCGTTTTCTGCCACACTTTTTCCTTCCCACAGACTTCCCACTGAGGTGCCTTGATACAGCACTCTGGGAACAGCCTATTCGTTCAGAAATATCTTTCTGTGTCTTACCCTCTTGCTTGAGGGTGTCAATAGTGGCCTTCTGGACAGCAGTCAGGTCGGCAGTCTTACCCATGATTGGGGTTTTGAGTGATGAACCAGGCCGGGAGTTTTAAAGGCCTCAGGAATCTTTTGCAGGTGTTTAGAGTTAACTCGTTGATTCAGATGATTAGGTTCATAGCTCGTTTAGAGACCCTTTTAATGATATGCTAATTTTGTGAGATAGGAATTTTGGGTTTTCATGAGCTGTATGCCAAAATCTTCCGTATTAAGACAATAAAAGACCTGAAATATTTCAGTTAGTGTGCAATGAATCTAAAATATATGAATGTTAAATTTTCATCATAACATTATGGAAAATAATAACTTTATCACAATATGCTAATATTTTGAGAAGGACCTGTATCTATCAGGTGCTGGAAGTAGTTTCTTCCATAACAAACCAGTTCTAGCTCTGATTTGGTGACAGTTGTTGTTTCCTGACCATTTCGACCAGCAGAAGCTCTACTCTGTCACCAGAAGTACCAGGTGTTTGCTGGTCCTGAGAATAGAACCAGTTCTATCAGTTATTGGAGGCAGGCTTGTACGGGTCAGTAACCAGTTAAAATGTGGTGCGCTCCAGGTCAGGAACCACATGAAGTCGTGTCTCTCATCTTCCTGTTTGTTTTATTATTGCCCAGTAAATTTCAACATTTTCAGCCTTATAGTTTCGGCTGGAAACGTCTGCTTGGTACTGACCAGGCATCGGTTCGGACCTATCAAGGACGTTTTATAAGTGATGTTTGACTTTTCTACAATCTGCTCATAATTTATATAATATATATAATATAATAATACTAATAATATCGACCAGTATCAGGTCACTGAGTTAGTTTAGTTAGATCAGGAGTGAAAATCTGTCATAATTCATAAGAGTTAAATGGTCCAATCAAAGATCAGAACCAAAATAGATAGAAACCGGGTATAACATAAAATGTGAGGAAAATTATAGGTTTAAATTAAATTCAGTTAAATGTGAGAGTTGATTATTCTGACTGTTTATCTCCATAATTCCTAAAAATATTTCAGAGGTATCAGTTAATGATGAAGCTTAGGAACAAACAGTCTGGTTTTAGACCACAATAATTTATTAGTATGGTGTAGGGCCTCCTTTTGCAGCCAATACAGCATCAATTCGTCTTGGGAATGACATATACAAGTCCTGCACAGTGGTCAGAGGGATTTTAAGCCATTCTTCTTGCAGGATAGTGGCCAGGTCACTACGTGATACTGGTGGAGGAAAACGTTTCCTGACTCGCTCCTCCAAAACACCCCAAAGTGGCTCAATAATATTTAGATCTGGTGACTGTGCAGGCCATGGGAGATGTTCAACTTCACTTTCATGTTCATCAAACCAATCTTTCACCAGTCTTGTTGTGTGTATTGGTGCATTGTCATCCTGATACACGACTCCGCCTTCAGGATACAATGTTTGAACCATTGGATCCACATGGTCCTCAAGAATGGTTCGGTAGTCCTTGGCCCATCTAGCACAAGTATTGGGCCAAGGTAATGCTATGATATGGCAGCCCAAACCATCACTGATCCACCTCCATGCTTCACTCTGGGCATGCAACAGTCTGGGTGGTACGCTTCTTTGGGGCTTCTCCACACCGTAACTCTCTCGGATGTGGGGAAAACAGTAAAGGTGGACTCATCAGAGAACAATACATGTTTCACATTGTCCACAGCCCAAGATTTGTGCTCCTTGCACCATTGAAACCAACGTTTGGCATTGGCATGAGTGTCCAAAGGTTTGGCTATAGCAGCCCGGCCGTGTATATTGACCCTGTGGAGCTCCTGATGGACGGTTCTGGTGGAAACAGGAGAGTTGAGGTGCACATTTAATTCTGCCGTGATTTGGGCAGCCGTGGTTTTATGTTTTTTGGATACAATCCGGGTTAGCACCCAAACATCCCTTTCAGACAGCTTCCTCTTGCGTCCACAGTTAATCCTGTTGGATGAGGTTCGTCCTTCTTGGTGGTATGCTGACATTACCCTGGATACCGTGTAGGGTTGGGCGGTATCCAAATTCTGATACCTTCATACCGTCTCCACATTTTACCTCGGTAAACGGCATTACCGTGACTAATTAAAAATTATGACTTAAGGCTGAGACGGCATCACCAAACTGTTGACTTGTGCCTACTTGTTCAGAAATTAAATACCAAACACTAATAATGAAAGAATAACAACATAATGTGCACAATATTAACGTTTATTAGAAACTGCTTAAAAAGTACAAATATAACTGTCAAAAAAATTAAATTACCCTGACCACCCAAAATAGTTTTTGGGCAGAATGCGCAGACAAATCAATTAAATTAAATCACAGCCTGAACAACTTTAAATAACAAAAAGAGCGACCTTTAAAAAAGTGGTAAAAGTAAAAGAAACAAATAATAGCAGTGAGCTGGGTGGCAAGTGTCAACAGGTTTAGTCAAGATTTTTAGCCAGAAAAACCAGCATGTTAACTTTTTCTGGATTTAACAGGGAACGTTGGGGACTTACAACTTTTCGCGCGGTGCTGAAAACCCGTTCCGACGGCGAGCTTGTGGCACAGACGCACAGGTGCTTTCTGGCCACCCGTGACATCAGGGGAAAACGCCGGGCAGCACATTTCCACCACAGAAGTGGGTCTTTGTCTGCTTGGATAACGGGCTCCAAACAGTAGGCTGTTATTTCAGCTCCAACTCGGTCTTCTACGCTGCCGATGGGACCTGCCACTGCATCGGCTTGTTTTTGCAGAAGACTTCCCAGAGTCACCCTTTTTCGTGGGGGTTCGGGTTGCGCCTCTCCCTCTTCCACTCTGATGATGACCACTGGACCTGCTGGTGCTTGGTTCTCTAAGCTCACGATCTCAGCCTGTAATTCTGCCTTGGTCTCAGCCAATGCGCTGGCATCAGTCTCATATCCTCCACGGTAACGAGGGTCGAGGAAAGTGCATTTTCGCATTAATTTGCGCACTGAATCGGATTCATATTTGGCCTCTAGCTTTTTTAGAATTCCAGTTTTGATTGACTTTGTTAGCTGGAGGTCATATTCTGACAAAGCCAACACATTGTCCCTGCATAGCTGGAGTATGGGGAGGATAGAGGAACTGGTCACATAATGTTCTCCTGACAAAATATCAGTGAAGTCACCGACTGGTTTCAGTGCGTCGTGAACAGCTTTCAAGACGTCTGTGTCCTGCCAGGTCAGGAACAGGCTGCTCCTTCTGTCGTCAGACAAGACGTGTCTGGTCCCCTGGGCCTGCTCCAGGATGCGCTCCACCATTGCCAGTTTGGAGCCCCAGCGAGTTGCGCAGTCCTGCCGATGGATGAATGAATGAATTAATAAACAAATGAATTAATAGATGAATAAACAAATGAATTGATAAATAAATAATAAATAAGCCCCTTAATGTATATGATTATATTTTTAGTTTGCCTATGTTATAACAGATTCAGATTTTTAGATACAAATTTCTGCTTACCGTTATGAGGCTATGTTCTGGGAGTCCCAACTCCACTTGCTTCTTGTGGAGTTCACTCTTACATTGCCAGCTGTGTGAAAAGGCCCCGACAATACAACGGCACACTCCGAGGGCGCGCTCGGTTTTTTGCCTATTGTCATGCATTGCATTTGTGACAGCCAGGTTTAGATTGTGACCGAAGCAGTTAAGCCACGGCCACTCCAGGGACCTGATTGCGGCAGAAATGTTGGCAGCGTTGTCAGTGGTTATGGCTGAAAGTTTTTTCTCGTCAAGTTGCCAGTCCTGAAGTGCAACTCTGAGCGCTGCAGCAAGGTTGTCCGCCGTATGACTCTCAGGAAAATACGTTGTTTGGAGGCATTTGGATTCAAGTTTCCTCTCAGGTGTAATGGTGTGGACAGTCAGGGACATATATGGAGTCATGTTAACTGATGACCACATGTCAGTTGTTAAAGAATAACTCTCGGCCTCTGACAGCAGTACTTGAACCTCGTCTCTAACTTTAATATATAAATGTGGGACGGCTGTTTGTGAGAAATGTTTCCGTCCTGGTAGCTCGTACTGGGCATCTAGGACCTTTACCATGTCCTTAAAGGACTTTTTTTCCACCGTGTGGAAAGAGACCATTTCCTTTGCCAAGTATTTTGTCACTGCATCCGTGCAGGTTTTCCAACGGACACTGTCCCTTTTGTACTTCGTTGTTTTCCCGAAGGCCCCTATTATTGTCGACTGCGTATAAGTGGCGGTGGACTTAGTTGTTGTTGGTTTTGGTCCTGCATCGGTATCAGCGGGAGGTGTTGAAACTGTTGCGCTTATTGAACTCGGGGCCAAATGCATCCTCGCAGCAGTGAGTGGATGGTTAACTCTGAGATGCATCCTTAGGTGTGACGTGTTTCCGTCCCTTGCAGTCACCTTTTTATCACATAATTTACATATTGCCTCATCAGTATTTACTGGCTCCCCCTTCTCATTTGCTAGGAACCCGAAGTATTGCCAGACTGCAGATGTCGTGTTCTTCTTAGCGATGAGTTCATACGGTGCGCGACTTGCCATCTTTCTCTCTCTCCTCCTCCTCGCTGTCACGTGGTGACGTCACGTTCATAAACATCAAAAGTCTCACTACTGTGGAAGTAAAACTGAAAATTCAACCACATATAAGTGCTGCTGGACATAGATTAATTTTTAGACATTGATTTAATTATCTTATATTTAATCCTTATCTCCTATATTTTTTAATGATGTAATGACGGTATTGAAACTGATACCGTTGCTTTTGAAAGATACCGCAGGTATACCTTATTACCGCCCAACACTAATACCGTGGCTCTTGAAACATCACAAAGACTTGCTGTCTTGGTCACAGATGCGCCAGCAAGACGTGCACCAACAATTTGTCCTCTTTTGAACTCTGGTATGTCACCCATAATGTTGTGTGCATTTCAATATTTTGAGTAAAACTGTGCTCTTACCCTGCTAATTGAACCTCCACACTCTGCTCTTACTGGTGCAATGTGCAATCAATGAAGACTGGCTACCAGGCTGGTCCAATTTAGCCATGAAACCTCCCACACTAAAATGGCAGGTGTTTCAGTTTCATTGTCCAACCCCTGTACAGGTCCAATATTAGCATATTGTGATAAAGTTCATTATTTTCCATAATGTAATGAGGAAAATTTAACATTCATATATTTTAGATTCATTGGACACTAACTGAAATATTTCAGGTCTTTTATTGTCTTAATACGGATGATTTTGGCATACAGCTCATGAAAACCCAAAATTCCTATCTCACAAAATTAGCATATTTCATCCGACCAATAAAAGACAAGTGTTTTTAATACAAAAAACGTCAACCTTCAAATAATCATGTACAGTTATGCACTCAATACTTGGTCGGGAATCCTTTTGCAGAAATGACTGCTTCAATGCGGCGTGGCATGGAGGCAATCAGCCTGTGGCACTGCTGAGGTCTTATGGAGGCCCAGGATGCTTCGATAGCGGCCTTTAGCTCATCCAGAGTGTTGGGTCTTGAATCTCTCAACGTTCTCTTCAAAATATCCCACAGATTCTCTATGGGGTTCAGGTCAGGAGAGTTGGCAGGCCAATTGAGCACAGTGATACCATGGTCAGTAAACCATTTACCAGTGGTTTTGGCACTGTGAGCAGGTGCCAGGTCGTGCTGAAAAATGAAATCTTCATCTCCATAAAGCTTTTCAGCAGATGGAAGCATGAAGTGCTCCAAAATCTCCTGATAGCTAGCTGCATTGACCCTGCCCTTGATAAAACACAGTGGACCAACACCAGCAGCTGACACGGCACCCCAGACCATCACTGACTGTGGGTACTTGACACTGGACTTCTGGCATTTTGGTATTTCCTTCTCCCCAGTCTTCCTCCAGACTCTGGCACCTTGATTTCTGAATGACATGCAGAATTTGCTTTCATCCGAAAAAAGTACTTTGGACCACTGAGCAACAGTCCAGTGCTGCTTCTATGTAGCCCAGGTCAGGCGCTTCTGCCGCTGTTTCTGGTTCAAAAGTGGCTTGACCTGGGGAATGCGGCACCTGTAGCCCATTTCCTGCACACGCCTGTGCACGGTGGCTCTGGATGTTTCTACTCCAGACTCAGTCCACTGCTTCCGCAGGTCCCCCAAGGTCTGGAATCGGCCCTTCTCCACAATCTTCCTCAGGGTCCTTGCTTGAGGGTGTCAATAGTGGCCTTCTGGACAGCAGTCAGGTCGGCAGTCTTACCCATGATTGGGGTTTTGAGTGATGAACCAGGCTGGGAGTTTTAAAGGCCTCAGGAATCTTTTGCAGGTGTTTAGAGTTAACTCGTTGATTCAGATGATTAGGTTCATAGCTCGTTTAGAGACCCTTTTAATAATATGCTAATTTTGTGAGATAGGAATTTTGGGTTTTCATGAGCTGTATGCCAAAATCATCCGTATTAAGACAATAAAAGACCTGAAATATTTCAGTTAGTGTGCAATGAATCTAAAATATATGAATGTTAAATTTTCATCATTACATTATGGAAAATAATGAACTTTATCACAATATGCTAATATTTTGAGAAGGACCTGTAGGTACGAAGCAGGGGGTCAGATGTATGGGTACCAGTTGGTTACGGAGCAAAGTGACCCAGAACCACTAAATGTGGTTCAAACTAAAGCAAACTAATTAGTGGACCTGATGCTAAACAAGCATTGGTACCAGTTTAAGACTGAAACAAGTTTAAGACTGGTACCAGTCCAGTGGGAAAACTCCTATATAAAATCTCTGTGTTATCAGCAGCAGCTACAAAGACTTAGTTTCATTTCTACAGTTTGACTCCTTAAAAAACCCAACATTATTGTAGCTCCAACAAGACGATCACATGAAGCTGCTGCATCTCTCAAGTTTTTGCTGGATTCCTGCATCATGTTTATGGACATGGGGTTTGAATACCTTTAATCTAATGTTCACTTCTTCATGATCCCACTTCCACTTCCCCCACGTGGACCCACTGACCCCTAATCTGGAGATACAAACTTTTAGAGGAATGTTGTAGTGAGTTAGAGTCTGAAAACCATCGGCTGCTGCAGGTTGATTTGCTCTAAACCCACAGCAGGGTTCTGCTGGACTCTATCTGGCTACTTTAATTGAAACAGACATTAGTAAACAGCATATTGTTTTTTGCTTCTTATGGAAGATCAACCATAAGGGCTGTGTTAGAGGAGAGGAAGGGGTGAATTTGGATTCATGCTGCAGGATCTGAGCTGGTCCACCATCAGTTCCAAGGTCCAGTCTGATGTGCCGTCATGTATTACGTTGGATGAACTGTGGTCCACTGTTACAAGCAGAGATACCCAGCCCATATGGGCAGGTGCCTCTCATCATTAGGTGAAATTCATGCATTCATTTAATACAATATTTGTCACCCTTTTTGTTTTTTGTCCCACTTAAATATTTTACATCAATGAAAAAATGTTAATATGACACAAACATAATCTGAATAAATCCAAAAACATTTTTTCAGATTATATTTTCATGTAGCTATCTGTCATACCTACAGTCAAACACGGTGGTGGCAGTGTGATAGTCTGGGGCTGCTTTGCCGCTTCAGGATAATTTAAAAACTGCTTTTCATATTTCCTCAGGTTATTTTTGTGTTTTCTTGATGCTCTGAAACATTTAAGTGAGACTAAAACAGAACAGAAGACATCTGTAAGGGGAGGGAATACTTTTTCACAGCTCTGTTTAACCCCTTAAGCCCTAGGGTCTAAATGCACTTTCATAAGACATTTCTCAACGTGTACAATGCCTAAACTGCTAATCCTGGTAGCAAGTAACAGAAAGGTTCTGGAGGAGGATGTGGATGTGAAAATTGGAGAGTAAATTATTCTGGGCCTGAGTAAATGAGGTTTGAATGCAAAAAACTAAATTCTGCCTGACAAAAAACAGATGTTTACATACAAAAGCTCTTACTCTTGCTGTAAAGAAGGAAATAAACACAATAAATTGTAACTACAACATCTGAGTGACATCTGTAGTCTGGTGTCAACACAACAAGCAATTGAAAAGTCATAAATGTTTAGACTTTTTTGCATGGTGTTGGAGCTGTGGTCAGTGGATGTAAGTGAAAGTAGACATTTTCGTTAAGGAGTCTCAGATGAAGATCTCGACATATGACAAGTTTGTGCCAGTCTCAGAGTTAGTAAGCCACGGGCGTGTTATTGTCGCTAAAGAGGCCAAGTCAGTAAGGGGACCCTAGGGCTTAAGAGCATAAAAAGTTTTACACACAGTGATATAAATCCAGTTTTTATTCCTGTTGGTGATTATGGCTTTCTGCTGATGAAAACCTAAACTACAGTTTCTCTGAGTATTAGAACAGGACATCGGACCAATGAAAAAGGATTTCAAATGTTCAGGTCTACACAATCATGGATCTAGATGTCCAGAAGACAGTCATGGACACGTTCCACAAAAAGGGGATGCCACAAAGCTTATTGCTAAAGAATCAGGTTTTTTACAGGCTGTATATTCATAGAAAGCTGAGCGGAAGGAAAAACTGAGCACCCTTTTACATTTTTCTTTTAACCATATTAACATGTTTTCCACTTCTTTTAATGAGATTCTGGAGGATGTTGATCTATGGCCAGTTTATTCAAAGCATACAAAGTACATGAACTAGGATTAAAATGAGTAAAAAAGCTGGTAACGTTCCCAGAAACGTTTTGAAAGATCATCAGAAAGTCCAAACGACTGTTAATCAAGAGAACTTTAAGAGATTACAGGAATATCTGGGTGCCTGAAGGAAATTACACTGCTCCAAAGAATGAAAGGAACACTTTTTAATCAGAGTATAATATCAGGTCAGTTAAACTCCTGGAACACTGGAGTTATCTGGCCAGTTCAGTAGTAGAGTGGTTGTTAGTCAGTGTCAGCTGGTTTGGTTTTAATGAAATTAACAACAGGTGCACTAAAGGGGCAACAATTAGATGACCCAAACACAGGAATGGTTCTGCAGGTGGAGGCCACAGACATTTGTCCCTCGTTTCATTCGCCTGTCAGGGTCGGTGTCACTACTTAGGCGATATCTGGACCCTGCAGAGGTTGCACAGGCAGTCCAACTCCACCAGGGTGGCACATCAAGACGTGCCATAGCCAGAAGGTTTACTGTGTCTCCCAGCACAGTCTGAAGAGCATGGAGATCCCAGGAGACAGGCAATTACTCTAGGACAGCTGGACAGGGCCGTCAGAGGTCCTTAACCCATCAGCAGGACCGGTATCTGCTCCGTTATGCAAGGAAGAACAGGATGAGTACTGCCAGAGTCCTACAAAGTGACCTCCAGCATCAATGTCTCTCACCAAACCATTAGAAACAGACAGGGTTCCTCCAGGAGCATGATGATGCCCAGCCTCGTGTGGCAAAAGTTCACAGACAGCGGGAGGATGAATGTAATTATACCATTGACTAACCTCCATGCTCCTCTGATCTAAATCCAACAGAACATCTCTGGGACATCATGTTTAGGTCCATCAGACACCACCAGGTTGCACCTCAGACTGTCCAGGAGCTCAGTGATGCCCTGGTCAGGATCTGGGAGGAGATAGCCCCAGGACATCATCTGTCATCTCATTAGGAGCATGCCCTGATGTTGTCATGGATGCATACAGGCACCTGGAGGCCAAACCATCTGGAGTTGCTGCAATGATGTTTCAGCAGATTAGACCAGATGGGACCAACCTGCTGCATCAGTTTCCGGTTTAAATGTCTTGGTTACTTCAGATTAAGCTGTCTGTGTTGATAGTTTTAATTTTCATTAAATGATGTATCATCATTTGCCAATATCAGGATGGATATCCAGCAAGGTTTTTTTCTGATTCAAATCTGATGTGTTTTCAAAGTGTTATTTGCTGATTCAAGACTTTTGCACAGCTTTGTAGTTTCTGAATAACTCCGATCTTTATGGTTTCATGATTTGCTGTTCAACTGAAACATCAGAAAGCTAAATGTTCCCTCTGAAGTAGAAGTCGGCTGCATTTAGTTAGTCATGGTATGAGTGGCATACAGTGGCATTCAGCTCTGGTGATGAGAGTGGTGGTGAGAGAAGATGGTCTGCCATCCTGTGGTTGAACATCTCTACCCTGATTCACAAGATCCACCTTAGCACAGGACCATCTGTCATCAAACCAGAAGAAAATATTCTGTGTGTCCATCACAGCCACTAGATCCTGTGGAACTAAACCCCAGTGGAACAGGAAGTCCTCAGACATGTAAGATCAAGGCAAAGGAACCCCAACGCTGTGGTGGCAACAAACTAATGTTGGACTTCATGTTGCTTTTTTAAAGCCTACAAAGTGTTTCTGATTTGGTGAAAGTCTTATAAACACATTGTTCTTCTTCCAGGGATTTCTTTAGGTAAGAATCTTCTGGAACCGCAGCAGAAGAGCTTTTAGGCTTTCTTTGAACATCACTGAATGCAATGTTTCCAGACAAGATCTGATGGATCAGCTGTACTCTGCTGCAGTAAAGGGTCTCTGTGAGAAGATAGCTGTTAGTCTCCATGCAGCAAACAGGAAGAAGAAGACACATTTCTAACTGAGGACGTCTGCAGCTCCTGATGAAAGCAGTTCTTTCCTCTGACCCACCAAACACTTGGTACCAAGCCAGAACCAGTGGCACAGTACCAGAGGAGGGGGAATCACTTTACTTTCCAACCAAATCAGTCCTAGAAACAACCCTAGGGCTTGCTGGAATCCAGAACCTTTCTGTTAATTACAGCAAAACATCAACTCTTTGGCTAATGTCCCAGAACTACAGACTGCTTTGGCCCAGGGGAAAGATCTGCTTAATCAGGAGCTGAATTTCTAAATGCTGTGCAGGTCATTTATCTGCTGATGTCTATAAACCTTGTAAAAAACAGGTACAGAAATGATAAAACTGATATTCAATCGAATAATCCAGAGGTCAGAGTAGATCTTCTCTCCCTACACTGTGGTCCCCACAGAAACTCGGTGGAAAACCCTGCAGGTTCTTTGCTGTTTTTATAGAACCAGTTAACAGGTTCTTTGCAGTCTCCACCTTGGACCTTTCTTCTTCAGCTGGTCCTCAGATGTTCTGCCAGCAGATCTTTGGAACCACCACAAGTCCTATTTTCTGACTCTGAAGTAATGGTTCTTTTTACAGGCTGGTGGTAACAAAGAACCCAAAGGTCCACATGGAGTAATTTCTTCCCCAAGTGGTTTATTGAGCTGACCTAACGCTGGTTCATCCCATGAGTTCAGGACCATTTTAAAGGAGAACAGAAAGTTCTGGCTGCCTGGAAGGAAAACATGAAAGAAACTGTGGATGAGTTTAGACTTTTGCACAGTGCTGGATGTCACATGAACAATGATCTGCAGCTTTTACTTTTTTATCTCCCACATGTTCAGCGGTGATCCTTAGAGCTCCATTTTCTTTAAGAAAATGCTGAACCGATGAGCTCATGGTGGCTGGAACAGCTCGGTTCTGTACCAACCGGGTTTTCTTTGGGTTTCCTCCCACAGTCCATAATCACTAATGGTTCTGTGTGCCTGGTTGCTTGTTTTGGATCTGTTAAGCCCTTCACCTGCTTGAGTAAACTCCTGTTCCCTGAGGAAGAGTCAGCAGAACATCCCATTAAAGCTCTGGTTAATCTGAGTTGCAGGTTGGTCATAACCCGAGTTTAGAAAATAAAGATCAAGAAATCTCTTTTTAGCCTCATGTAAGGAGCTCAAACCCAGGAACAAGGAAGTTCTGCTGCTTGTAATCCAAAGTTCTTCATAAATCACCTTCATCAGAGCTGGTTGGAGTCAAACGGTTTAGAGAAGCAGTTTAAACTTCTGACCTCTGACTGGAGTGGTCTGTTCAGCTGTGCTTGGCAGTTTAATGTGTTGTCTCAGGAACTGTCAGAGAGCTCTCTGTCCTCATGGATCTCCAGCTTCCGGGCCAATGACAGTTTATGAGCAGAATCCAGTGAACTGATCAGAATCTGCAGTTTGAGTTGTTTTGGGTTTTCACACACACTTTAAAGTTTTATTTGTGTAACAAGGTCTGTTTTTCAGTGTTAATCCTTAACTGTGTATTTCTATGCATGTTGATAATGGTGGCTTCCTGGCAGGGTGGGAATTTCAGCTGAGTAAGGTCAGCCTGGGGTCCTAGGTGTGTGTCTGGACCACATGTTGCTCAGTAGACCATCTTACCCAGCAGTGTGAAGAACATCAGATCCATGTGGCTGAGTTCTGAGTTTTCAACTGATGCACACGTGTTCATGTCTGCTGATGATCCAGCAGGAAGCCTTGCTTCTGATTGGCTCATTTAAATAATTTCTCCCTTTTTTTTCTCTCATCAAACCAGACCTGAACTACTGCACCAACCACCGGCCGTGCCAGAACCAAGCCTCGTGCACCAACACGGGTGAGGGAAGCTACACCTGCACATGCCGACCCGGCTTCTTGGGCTTGAACTGCGAGATCGAGACCAACGAGTGCGACAGCAACCCATGCAGGAACGGAGGAAGCTGCAAGGTACGTCCCAGTACCACCTGGTTCTGTTTGCACACAGAAACATTATCAGCTCAAACATTTGAGTCAGTCAGCCTGATGGACCGCTGTGACCCATCAGGGAAGGAAGATGGGATGCTTGTCTCCCAGCAGATTCCTGGAGTCCTGTGGGTTTGAGACCCACGTTGGTCAGTTCTGTTTCTTTAGGATCCTGCTGATGCTGGATCAGATCTGGATCTTTGTAGTTTGCATGTTCTTTCTTTTTCATTGTGCCTTGAGGTCTGCAGTGCCGCTTCCAGATGCTTGGGTCTAGTTACATGGTCTCTTTGGACCTACAGTCTTCAGCTAAAGAAAATAAACTTTAATTGTTCCTTCATGGTCTGCTTAAGGAAAACCCAGAACTTCTTCCATGAAAGGAAGACAGATAATTTCCTCCAAATAGGTCTCTGCAGATCCATTTTGGACATTTTGAAGCTTTGAACAGTTCTGTTCTAGGTTCTGTCTGTGAAAGAACTTCACAGGCATCTATCAGTCCTTGTAGATCTTCTTTTTAATGATATTTAGAAAACGACTCTTTTAGTGATGCAGAACCACACCAGAACTTGCTGTCACTATGTTCCAGATCCTGCTGCAGTGCGTGAATTTATTCATTTGATTTGATTTGATTTTACTGGGCTCAACAACAGTTTGGTACTGCTGTTCCAGGGTGGGTCTATCACCTTTTATTCCCATTAAAGCCCCCATTCCACACAGACCACGAATAACACGAATCGCCAACAACTGCCGAATATTTGGATTCTTAGTGGAATCGAAATAAGTTCCTGAATTCCTAACTAATTCATATTTTATTCTCAGTTGGTTCTTGCCATTCCCGAAACATCTTGAATTTCAAAACATTTGGTGCCAAACTCCAGAATCCAAAAAATCTCAGGTAATTCGAACAAAATCATAGTTCATTCTTTCCTGATTAATTCCTGATTCCTGATGGATTCTCAGGCATTCCTGTATGTTCTTAACTCAATCAGAGATTCATGAATCATTTCCTCGACCTCTCAGGGCCACTGGACCCTAAAACCTCCCAAATCTAATAAGAAATTTGGAAAATAATTAATAAAAAAGTAAAAAAACCTCTGAAGCTTCTGAAAACTTCTTCACATCTGTGCTTCTTTCTTCAGCATACAGCAACATGACCTCTTCAACTATTCTGAGGCCTTCAGCCTGATCCATGAGAGCTGTGATAAAAAGGCACGACACTGTAGTATAGGAAACATTCCCATATCATGATACCTGACACACACAGTGTACAGACTTGTCTGTGACTCCCAGACCCAACAGAACCACAGATAACCACAGACCCAAACAGAACCACAGATAACCACAGACCCAAACAGAACCACAGTTAACCAAAGACCCAAACAGAACCGCAGATAACCACAGACACTAACAGAACCACAGATAACCACAGACTCAAACAGAACCACAGATAACCAAAGACCCAAACAGAACCGCAGATAACCACAGACACTAACAGAACCACAGATAACCACAGACCCAAACAGAACCACCGGGCTTTCTTTAGTCTAAAAATGTTGCTCCAGTATTGCTCCCAATCATTCGGATTGGCTTCTTGCAGAAGGTTTTAATTAATGACCCAGTTCCACAGGATTAGCAGCATGCAGGTCACGACTGTTGGGTCGGTTGGCAACTGATCTGGTCAGTGATGTTTCACTGCTGTTATGTTGAACACAACTGAAGGTCCAGAATGAGCTGGTTTCACATTTGGACTGAGATTAGAAAGCACACATTTGTTAATGAGGACTGCTTTCCATTCCCGCTTGTGTGAATTCTGGTTTTTAGGTAGAAGGTGTGGAGAACCAGAACTTCATCTAAATGGGACGCAGTCATTGTGAACACAACTATGTTACCTGCATGTTTAGGTGAAAATGTTTGCTGTGAAAGAGGCTAAAGTACTGAACAGGAACAAGAAGACTGATGCTTTTCTTTCCATGTCAACAAGCTTCTGTGTCAGTTTGACATTCCCACGCTTCTGGCAGCCTCTCAGGAATCTTTTCTCCCATCTTCCCTGCAGGATCTGTTGAATGGTTTTTCCTGCGCATGCCCTCAGGGCTTCTACGGGAAGAACTGCGAGATCAGCGCCATGAGATGCGCAGACGGGCCATGCTTTAACGGAGGAACCTGCGTGGAGGCCGACACCGGCGGGTACAGCTGCCGTTGCCCAACTGGCTTTATGGGGTCCAACTGCGAGAAGCGGATGGACCGATGCAGCAGCAGCCGCCCCTGTGCTAACGGTACAAATCATGTTTAATATCTGCACCTGCTGCACCGCTTTTATTATAAATTCAGGAAAACTCATCACTGATGAAATCTAACAACCTCCTAACAACCTTATAATTAGTCTTATAAACTACCATAATTAATTGGATATTAATTAAAAGATGGGTAAAATAACAAAATCAGGTAAGTTGGACAATGTTCATCGGTGTTCAACTCCAACTGAAGGTAATCGGATCAGAGAGAACAGAAGAATTATAGAACTGATTTTGTGAAAAGACAACCTGAGAACAAATATTACATAAGTAGAGACCCGAGGACAGAGCTCTGAGGGACACCACTGGTAACGGATGAGGTGTCAGAAACATGTAATCTGTACAAGCAGACTGCAGCCAGGGAGGTCTGTAGTGAACCAAGTTAGGGAAGAGAGTTTAATATTGATGGTCAGGAGACGGTTGGTTGGCCCAGTTCTTCAATCCCGAGGTTCTCTCACTGTGTGTGCTCACAGGAAACAGGCTGTATAAAAAACAAAATAAGAACAAGGGAGACGCACATTGAGGGACAATTTGAGTAAAAAAATACTGCATTTATTAAAAATACCGTATTCACATTAAAAGCAAGGTACAGCTGAGTGGGGTGATTGTAAAAATGTGCAAAACATGCATTTATAATTGTGCATAAAAAGCGACAACAGACTATTCACAAGAAATGGATAAAACTGTGCAAATAACAGCAGGGGTGTGAAGACTTCTTAGGCTTTTTGGGACCAGTGATGGTTATAAAGTCTGCTGGGAGGAAGGACCTATGATTATGTTCCTTCATGCACCTAGGATGCAGCAGTCTATCACTGAAGGAGTTCTCCAGTTCTGCAGCAGCTTCATACATGGGGTGGGATGTTGTCCAACAGTGATGTTGTCTTTGCTACAGTCCTTCTGTCTCCCACCACCTGAACTGGGTCTAGGGTTAGGGTTAGGGTTAGGGACCGCCCCCTTCACTCCAAAAGCCTCAGTCTCCTCAAATGGTAGAGTCTGCTCTGATTCCTCCTGTAAAGCGCATCGGTGTTGTAACTACAGTCCAGTTTATAGTTCGGGTGAGCACCCAGGTACTTAGAAGCGTCCACTATCTCAGTCAGTTCTCTGGATGTTCACTGGTGTCAGTCTGGTGGGTCTGCGCCTGCAGAATTCCACCTTCTTATTTTTTCCTGCGTTGATCAGGATGTGGTTCTACTGGAAGCAGTCCACAAAGTCTTATGTCCACCGTCTGTTCTCTGAGTCGTCCTCACCTGTGATGAGGCCAACTACAGCAGAGTCTGATACGGACCGTGCAACAATTTTTCCAACCTGTTCTGGTCCAGTTCTGCTTGGTCTGTGTGAATTGGAACATCAGTTACCTGCTCTTAGCTGAGAGCAGCGGCTCCTGGAGTGGTCTTCTGCTGCTGTAGCCCATCTGCCCCAAGATTTTAGATGTTGTATCTTCAGAGATGGTGATCTGCATACCTTGTAGGGACCAGTGCTTATTTGACATCATGGAGATGTTGTTCTCCACTCAGTGGGTATGTTCTCTTCTTCAGACCAGTCTCTGAAAACCTCAAATATGGTTGTGCGTGAAACTCCCAGCAGATCAGCAGGTTCTCAGATCCTCAGACCACAATGAGTTCAAAGTCACTTAAAATTCCATTCTCCCTACTCTGATGCACAGTTTGAACTTCAGGAGGTTGTCTTCCCCCATGTGACTGGCTGATTCCCTATTTGTGCTAAACAAACAGTTGAACAGCTATACCTAATAAAGTGGCTGGTGAGTCCAGCTGAGGAGCAGAAAATGCAACAGAAATGCTGAAATATCCACATTATGCCAGCAGGTGATTACTACGTTCCCATAAAAGACATCAGAATATCAAGGAAGTCAGTTTATTTTTCCAAAACACCTCTGACTGTTCACCATCCAGGCGTGAAGGTGCACAGAGCCTGGAGTTTCAAAGCATCCACATGGATCCTCCAGAAACATCTCAGTTATTCTCCCTAATAAACTCTGTTTGCATGTGGCATCAGGTGCAAATGCTGCAGAAAAGATGCAGACCTCCGTGTTACCAGGAACCACCTCTTTATCTTATGCATCTTATGCATATTTATGCATCACACAATACAATAAACAACATCAGAGTCCAGACTCACAGGCGCCTGAAATTCAATGTCTTCATGAAGTCAGTGGAGCATTTCCTTCATGTCAGAAAACACTCCTGATTGTTTACAACGGAGCAGCAGGGAAACCGGTGAGCCGGGTGAGGGGTGCGTGGTCAGCGGTGATGAACTCTGCTGAAGATGGTGCTTCCTGAGTGCAGGAGCTGGAGGAAGAGATCCTGTCTGACTTCTTTTCTGTTTGCGTTCTGCTACAGATCTGTTGAACGCTTTCACTGTGAACCTGAACACCTTCAACCTTCAATGCTGAGCGCCTTTTTATTGCCGCTGATCTCTGACAACAGCCATGTTGTTGTTGTGCAGCTGAAAGCAGCAGAATCTGGTCAGGGATCAAGATTCGGATTGGGAGTCTGAGAGAGGGACAGAAACACCAGCAAACTCAGCTTTGTTTTGGCTCTTTGTATCTGATAAGACGCTCCGTTGGTTCAGCAGCTCGTGTTTGTTTGCTTCACGGTCTTGCAGTTGTGCTTGTTTTTCCTGACGCTCAGCCTTCTGTAGGGTGTTCGTGTGGTTCAGGTGTTTCTGTGCAGCTCAGTGTGGCTGCAGCAGCTCTGGGTTCTGTGTCTGAACATCTGCTCAGCCTGAGGACTAATATGAGCCAGTTAAACATTTATTTATCCACTGTTAAATAACATTTAGGTGTACTGATCACCTGCTGCCACTGGATCAATAACACAACATTTGAATCTGCAGTAGTCCTACCTTAACCTTCCCTGTTTGAGTCTTTAGGGTTCTTCAACAGCTTGGAAATGTTCCATCTGGGCTTCATCAGGTTAATTTTGCTGATGTCATAACATTAAACTTGAATCTGTGCGTTTTTTTTGGTCTAAAGGTGGTCTTAGATCAGTACTGTTTCCCTAGAACTGAACACGTTGTTTTGGACCATGTTGGGTCTCAGGATACGCACAAGCAGATCCAGTTGGTGTAAAGCAGGGGGGAAAGTAGTTTTTAAATTCTTGCCTGTACTTAGGGGCGGAGCTAGAGGGGGGGCTGGGGAGGCACTGGATGTACACATATATATATATATATATATATATATATATATATATATATATATATATATATATATATATATATAATGTGTGGTGTTGTAATTGTTACTCTCATCTGTGGCCCCCTCGAGATCTCTCTCTCTCTCTCTCTCAGCAAAGTCCAAACTCAAACTCATTAAAATGTATCAATATTTTACTTTACTGTAGGCTGTCTGTATAAGGCAGAAATTAGAATCACTTGACAATGAAATATATATATTAATTGTTAAAGAACTGCCATGTATGAAACAATGATAAACCATTTTCTGATGCATAACTTTTCATCTTCAGTTTCCGTCTTTTCTTTTGACCAAAGAAATTATTGTTCTCTGTATTTTGGTCAAGTTTTGATTTCATTTAAATAAAAAATTTGACAGTTCGGTTGTTTTCGCGATTTTATGTAAATGTCTGTAGATGCTAAGTGATTTATTGTTCTGTCCTAATGCAAGCAGTGGTTTTTTATGTCTGTGCACCACCTGTGTAAAATCTCCCAGTCCATTAAATCGAACGCACCGATTTCCTTGGTAACCGTTCTGTTTTGGAGGTAAGCGCGCATGCGTTCTCGTGTAGTGTCTGTGAAATCTCTGGTCATAAGCAGTGTTTTCAAGCTGTACTGTGTTGCTGTAATTCAGCAAAATAACATGAAACACAACTAGTTACTCCATCTTTGCTTTTAACTGGGGTATTTAGCAGACAGATATTAAACGTAGCGGTGCTCGTTTTAAAGGCTGGCGGTTCACAAAAACCTCGAGCTCTGAGGGGAGAGAAACAAAGCAACAGCACTGAGGCTCCATCATAGCAGAACAGTTCAGAAACTATATGGAATGAGGGGGAAAAAAAGCTATATTTATGTTTTAGACTGGCTTTTGGTAGCGGATCTGATCTTCTTTGTTTGCTTGTGTATTTTTGCAGCCGTAACTGGTTCTGGATGACGGCTTCATAGCAGACAGGCGTTCTTCCCGGTACTGTGTACCAGCGCAGAATCTTTTAGTGGTACACAGTACCGGACTGTACCGGCTCACTTTCACCCCTGGTGTAAAGGGGACCAAATTCTGATGAGTTGTTAATCAGCGTTTAAGGTGGAAGGACCTGTTAAGGAGGCCTCTGCTGTTACATTTTCTCTGAAGGTGTGCAGGAGCAGGTTAGGCTGGTGCAGGAGCAGAACCGTGTTAAAGTTCACCTTCAGTTAATGTGTCAACAGAGATCCACAGAGAGTTAATCTGTAAACCCACACGTGTTTTTAAAGCGACAACAACCCAAAGCAGGAGAGGAAATATTTCTGATCACACAGTTACCACAACGTCTGAAGAGCATGTTAGATACAGCCTGGGGCAGGAGGTCCACGGTGCTGATCCAACGTGTCTGTTCTGGTATCTTCATAACCCTGCATGTGTTTGGCATCGTTAAGCTCGGTAATATCTTGTGAAGCATTAGAGGAAAATATTTCTTCATGCAGTTATTTTTATGATGAGATACAGTACAGACCAAACGTTTGGACACACCTTCTCATTCATAGAGTTGTCTTTATTTTCATGACTATGAATATTGTAGCTTCACACTGAAGGCATCAAAACTATGAATTAACATGTGGAATTATATACTGAACAAAAAAGTGTGAAACAACTGAAAATATGTCTTATATTCTAGGTTCTTCAAAGTAGCCACCTTTTACTTTGATTACTGCTCCGCACACTCTTGGTATTCTGTTGATGAGCTTCAAGAGGTAGTCACCTGACATGGTTTTCACTTCACAGGTGTGCCCTGTCAGGTTTAATCAGTGGGATTTCAAGCCTTATAAATGGGGTTGGGACCATCAGTTGGGTTGTGCAGGAGGTGGATACAGTACACAGCTGATATTCCTACTGAATAGACTGTTAGAATTTGTATTATGGCAAGAAAAAAGCAGCTAAGTAAAGAAAAACGAGTGGCCATCATTACTTTAAGAAATAAAGGTCAGTCAGTCTGAATAATTAGGAAAACTTGGAAAGTGTCCCCAGAGTTCTAGCAGCAGACACATCTCTAGAACAACTGTTAAGAGGAGACTGTGTGAATCGGACCTTCATGGTAAAATAGCTGCTAGGAAACCACTGCTGAGGACAGGCAACACGCAGAAGAGACTTGTTTGGGCTAAAGAACACAAGGAATGGACATTAGACCAGTGGAAATCTGTGCTTTGGTCTGATGAGTCCAAGTTTGAGATCTTTGGTTCCAACCACCGTGTCTTTGTGCGACGCAGAAGAGGTGAACGGATGGACTCTACATGCCAGGTTCCCACCGTGAAGCATGGAGGAGGAGGTGTGTTGGTGTGGGGGGGCTTTGCTGGTGACACTGTTGGGGATTTATTCAAAATTGAAGGCATACTGAACCAGCATGGCTACCACAGCATCTTGCAGCGGCATGCTATTCCATCCGGTTTGCGTTTAGTTGGACCATCATTTATTTTTCAACAGGACAATGACCCCAAACACACCTCCAGGCTGTGTAAGGGCTATTTGACCAAGAAGGAGAGTGATGGGGTGCTTCGCCAGATGACCTGGCCTCTACAGTCACCGGACCTGAACCCAATCGAGATGGTTTGGGGTGAGCTGGACCGCAGAGTGAAGGCAAAAGGGCCAACAAGTGCTAAGCATCTCTGGGAACTCCTTCAAGACTGTTGGAAAACCATTTCAGGTGACTACCTCTTGAAGCTCATCAACAGAATACCAAGAGTGTGTAGAGCAGTAATCAAAGGAAAAGGTGGCTACTTTGAAGAACCTAGAATATAAGACATATTTTCAGTTGTTTCACACTTTTTTGTTCAGTATATAATTCCACATGTGTTAATTCATAGTTTTGATGCCTTCAGTGTGAAGCTACAATATTCATAGTCATGAAAATAAATAAAACTTTTTGAATGAGAAGGTGTGTCCAAACGTTTGGTCTGTCCTGTACATCCACATAAAGGACAGATAGCAGATGATGCAGTCCCCACCATTGGTTCTCATTAGACATCTCTCAGCCTGTCCTTCTCCCATCTTCTGATGAAAACCTTTCATTTGGATAACATTCATTATTTGATCAGCTCTGCCAGGAACCTGAAGACGGTCGTGTTTACTTTTGCTACAGTGAAGCCTCACTTTGACTAACAGTCCAGATCAGAACCTCTGTTCTGGTACCAGTTGGGCTTATCTCCATGTGGAGCTCAGCTTTGTTGGAACCAGTCTGGTAAAGTTGCTTTTCACCAGGACTCCTCTGGAAGACCCCACTCCTCAAACCATCTGCAATCTGCACAAACCTAGACAAAATTATTTGCCTTTTAGAATCAATACCGACACCACCTGACACCACCCTACATTAAAGTCATTATTATGGGATTGCTGTGAAAACTCGATTTATTGCTTGTTGGCAAAAGCACAACCCATTTACATCTTAATGCTAAACTGCAAATCATTGTAAAAAATACAAAAAATATTCAGCAAAATAGTCATCTGCAGGGCCGGATTTAATCATTTTAGGGCCCAGGGCTTTAATTTCCCTGTCGTGAAGTTTCCACCTCTGTGTGTCTCGTTTGGGTTGTGAAAAACTATTTGCTCTTTTACAGATTTCCCGTGTTTTTTGTAACATTTGCGTGTTTCAAGTAGAAGCTGGTTTTTAATGTTGCTCATCGCTACTTGTTGAAACATACCTGTGTTTTACAGAAAAATACAGGGGTTGGACAATGAAACCGAAACACCTGTCATTTTAGTGTGGGAGGTTTCATGGCTAAATTGGACCAGCCTGGTAGCCAGTCTTCATTGATTGCACATTGCACCAGTAAGAGCAGAGTGTGAAGGTTCAATTAGCAGGGTAAGAGCACAGTTTTGCTCAAAATATTGAAATGCACACAACATTATGGGTGACAATCCAGAGTTCAAAAGAGGAGAAATTGTTGGTGCACGTCTTGCTGGCGCATCTGTGACCAAGACAGCAAGTCCTTGTGATGTATCAAGAGCCACGGTATCCAGGGTAATGTCAGCATACCACCAAGAAGGACGAACCACATCCAACAGGATTAACTGTGGACGCAAGAGGAAGCTGTCTGAAAGGGATGTTCGGGTGCTAACCCGGATTGTATCCAAAAAAACATAAAACCACGGCTGCCCAAATCACGGCAGAATTAAATGTGCACCTCAACTCTCCTGTTTCCACCAGAACTGTCCGTCAGGAGCTCCACAGGGTCAATATACACGGCCGGGCTGCTATAGCCAAACCTTTGGTCACTCATGCCAATGCCAAACGTCGGTTTCAATAGTGCAAGGAGCGCAAATCTTGGGCTGTGGACAATGTGAAACATGTATTGTTTTCTGATGAGTCCACCTTTACTGTTTTCCCCACATCCAGGAGAGTTACGGTGTGGAGAAGCCCCAAAGAAGCGTACCACCCAGACTGTTGCATGCCCAGAGTGAAGCATGGGGGTGGATCAGTGATGGTGTGGGCTGCCATATCATGGCATTACCTTGGCCCAATACTTGTGCTAGATGGGCCAAGGACTACCGAACCATTCTTGAGGACCATGTGGATCCAATGGTTCAAACATTGTATCCTGAAGGCGATGTCGTGTATCAGGATGACAATGCACCAATACACACAGCAAGACTGGTGAAAGATTGGTTTGATGAACATTAAAGTGAAGTTGAACATCTCCCATGGCCTGCACAGTCACCAGATCTAAATATTATTGAGCCACTTTGGGGTGTTTTGGAGGAGCGAGTCAGGAAACGTTTTCCTCCACCAGTATCACGTAGTGACCTGGCCACTATCCTGCAAGAAGAATGGCTTAAAATCCCTCTGACCACTGTGCAGGACTTGTATATGTCATTCCCAAGACAAATTGACGCTGTATTGGCCGCAAAAGGAAGCCCTACACCATACTAATAAATTATTGTGGTCTAAAACCAGGTGTTTTAGTTTCATTGTCCAACCCCTGTAGATTTCCATTCTCTTCCTCTGTAGCTGAGGATGTTTACAGTCAGGAGACAGAACTTGGAAAACCTGAACTATCTCTTCAACGGTTCTGTTTACATATGAACATCATATGTCTGGATCAGCGGTTCTGTTCAAGGACCATCTTACTAATGGATCTTTCATATTGTTCTGTTAATGTGAACAATTCTGTATTGTAAATGTAAAACATTCTTATCCATCGGCACTGTCTGATTGGTTGATGGATGGAGTTTGATTAAGTTTTATTTTTGCTCAAACGTTTGTTGCTGAAAAAATTAAACAAAAGTTCTTGGAAGTCAGAATTTAGAGGAAAGAGAAGATCCAATATGGCCGTCTTGCAAATGAAATCGTATCTTTAAAAAGCAACTTGTGTTTGTTAAAATTTATTTAATTTACATTGCTGTTTTTAATTCATGCTGTTAGATATAAATGACCACATTTATAACTAAGTCAGAGATGGAATTCTGATGTTGCTGCTAATAAAAGCTACGATCCTCTCAGGAACCAAACCTTAAACCATTTAATCTCTACCGCTTCTTCTGGCGTCCAGGCTAATTTTTATTATTTATTTGGGTAAAAGCAACTTAATCGGTTGAAATCAAGCATCTTTCTCAACACAATATAATATTTAGTTTATTTAAACAGAACCAGTTTTTATGACATTCTAAGTTGCTTTTGGACTTCTCTGTTTATATGAAGCTGCCTGCAACTGCATTGGACCTATTAATAGAGGCCAAACAGGATCTCATGAAAGCTAAACACTTTTAATTACAAAAGCTCATAACGAAGGGCTGTGTCACATCTGAGTTTCTCACAGGGAAGAACTCTGATTGGCTCATTCCAGAAAACCTTCACCCTATTGGCTGGACCTCAAACAGACTTCTTATAACCAGGGGTGAAAGTGAGCCGGTACGGTCCGGTACTGCGTACCACTAAAAGATTCTACGTCAAATGGCTGTCTGCTATGAAGCCGTCATCCAGAACCAGTTACGGCTGCAACAATTCCCGAGCACACAAAGAAGATCAGATCTGCTACCAAAAGACAGTCTAAAACACGACTTAATCTGTTTATAAATATACAGGTCCTTCTCAAAAAATTAGCATATTGTGATAAAGTTCATTATTTTCCATAATGTCATGATGAAAATGTAACATTCATATATTTTAGATTGATTGCACACTAACTGAAATATTTCAGGTCTTTTATTGTCTTAATACGGATGATTTTGGCATACAGCTCATGAAAACCCAAAATTCCTATCTCACAAAATTAGCATATCATTAAAAGGGTCTCTAAACGAGCTATGAACCTAATCATCTGAATCAACGAGTTAACTCTAAACACCTGCAAAAGATTCCTGAGGCCTTTAAAACTCCCAGCCTGGTTCATCACTCAAAACCCCAATCATGGGTAAGACTGCCGACCTGACTGCTGTCCAGAAGGCCACTATTGACACCCTCAAGCAAGAGGGTAAGACACAGAAAGACATTTCTGAACGAATAGGCTGTTCCCAGAGTGCTGTATCAAGGCACCTCAGTGGGAAGTCTGTGGGAAGGAAAAAGTGTGGCAGAAAACGCTGCACAACGAGAAGAGGTGACCGGACCCTGAGGAAGATTGTGGAGAAGGGCCGATTCCAGACCTTGGGGGACCTGCGGAAGCAGTGGACTGAGTCTGGAGTAGAAACATCCAGAGCCACCGTGCACAGGCGTGTGCAGGAAATGGGCTACAGGTGCCGCATTCCCCAGGTCAAGCCACTTTTGAACCAGAAACAGCGGCAGAAGTGCCTGACCTGGGCTACAGAGAAGCAGCACTGGACTGTTGCTCAGTGGTCCAAAGTACTTTTTTCGGATGAAAGCAAATTCTGCATGTCATTCAGAAATCAAGGTGCCAGAGTCTGGAGGAAGACTGGGGAGAAGGAAATGCCAAAATGCCAGAAGTCCAGTGTCAAGTACCCACAGTCAGTGATGGTCTGGGGTGCCGTGTCAGCTGCTGGTGTTGGTCCACTGTGTTTTATCAAGGGCAGGGTCAATGCAGCTAGCTATCAGGAGACTTTTGGAGCACTTCATGCTTCCATCTGCTGAAAAGCTTTATGGAGATGAAGATTTCATTTTTCAGCACGACCTGGCACCTGCTCACAGTGCCAAAACCACTGGTAAATGGTTTACTGACCATGGTATCACTGTGCTCAATTGGCCTGCCAACTCTCCTGACCTGAACCCCATAGAGAATCTGTGGGATATTGTGAAGAGAACGTTGAGAGACTTCAAGACCCAACACTCTGGATGAGCTAAAGGCCGCTATCGAAGCATCCTGGGCCTCCATAAGACCTCAGCAGTGCCACAGGCTGATTGCCTCCATGCCACGCCGCATTGAAGCAGTCATTTCTGCAAAAGGATTCCCGACCAAGTATTGAGTGCATAACTGTACATGATTATTTGAAGGTTGACGTTTTTTGTATTAAAAACACTTTTCTTTTATTGGTCGGATGAAATATGCTAATTTTGTGAGATAGGAATTTTGGGTTTTCATGAGCTGTATGCCAAAATCATCCGTATTAAGACAATAAAAGACCTGAAATATTTCAGTTAGTGTGCAATGAATCTAAAATATATGAATGTTAAATTTTCATCATTACATTATAGAAAATAATGAACTTTATCACAATATGCTAATATTTTGAGAAGGACCTGTAGTTATTTTCCCCCTCATTCCAGATTGTTTCTGAACTGTTCTGCTATGATGGAGCCTCAGTGCTCTTGCTTTGCTTCTCTCTCCTCGGAACTCGAGGTTTTAATGAACGGCCAGCCTTTAAAACGAGCACCGCTACGTTTAATGTCTGTCTGCTAAATACCCCAGTTAAAAGCAAAAGGAGAGAAACTAGTTGTGTTTCATGTTATTTTGCTGAATTACAGCAACACAGTACAGCTCGAAAACACCACTCATGACCAGAGATTTACCTCCGAAACAGAGCTGTTGCCAAGGAGATTGGTGCGTTTGATTTAATGGACTGGGAGATTTTACACAGGTGGTGCACAAACATAAAAAAACGCCGCTTGCATTAGGACAGAACATGAAATCACTTAGCATCTACAGACTTTTACATAAAAACCGCGAAAAAGACCGAACTGTCAAATTTTTAATTTAAAAGAAAAGATGGAAAAGATGAAGATGAAAAGTTATGAATTAGAAAATGGTTTATCATTGTTTCATACATGGCAGTTCTTTAACAATTGAAATATATATATATATATATATATATATACAACCCCTAGCTCCGCCCCTAAGTACCGGCAAGAATTTAAAACTACTTTCACCCCTGCTTATAACTGTTAGGAGGGTTTTAATGATCTTAATTCCTCCCTTAAGTCTCACTGCTTTGCTTTAGCATTAATTTCAGTAGTTTTTCTTCATGATGTCTAGATTTATTCTTTCAATGAATTTACATATTTAGGAAAATCTTCCCTTGAATGCAGTTGTGTAAAACTTCATCAAAAATTTGAAAATTCATTTTCAGAAGAAAGTAATTGGATTAATCAGCTATGACTGATCTACAGTTGTGTTCAAAGTAACCGCTGTCCAACTAGAACAACCAGATCAGTCTCTGTTCTTGGTAGAAATCATATCACTACAAGTCAAATAATTCACTAGTAGGTATAGTAGAGTCATAGAAACCCAACAGGACCAGCATTCATTCTCTGCATGCTCTTGAGTCTGAGTAAATGAATAATTGATTGAAAGAGGCATGTTTGAAGTAACAACAGTATGGAGTTCAGTAACAGAGGTCCCATTCTGTGGAGAACCAGGAGTCAATCAGGTGCTCCTTATTTAAGGATGATGCCAGCACAGGTTGAACACACATTCTCTCTGAAAACCTGACAAAAACGGGTAATTCCAGACATTGTTCAGAAGAACTTTGATGAGGACGTTGATTGGAGAGGGGAAAACATATAAAGAAGTGCAGAGAATGATAGGCTGCTTGGCTAAAATGATCTCCAAGGCTTTAAAATGGAAGCAAAACCAGAGAGATGTGGAAGAAAACCAAAGACTATCATTGGAATGGATGGAACAGCCAGAATGACAGAGACTCAGCCAATGATCAACTCCAGGGTGACCAGAGAATGTCTGAAGGTAACGGTGAGAACTGGGATAATTAGAAGATGTCTGTATGAAGCTAATCTATTGGCAAGAAGCCCCCGCAAACTCCCACTGTTAAAGGAAAGACGTGCTGAGGAGGAAGCAATGTGCCATCTGTCTGAGGAGACAAGGAGAAACATTTTGTAACGTTTTATATGAGTGGTGGTCTCCATGTTGAATTTAAACTCGGGACCTCCAACATTCCCATTCAGAATTCCGACTTCAGCAGCCATTCTGTTAGATTTTCCAGATTTTGGTCTCCACAGTAGAAAGAGACACCTAAAGAGAACCATTAGCGGTTTTGACACTAGGCGTCCTAGTGGTGGCGGACGAATATCGCAGCTTCACCCAACAGGAACTTTGCACTGAAAAAAACTAAGCAACTAGGAACATTTCTTTATACTTTAAAAGGGGAATATCCCAATGAATGTCTTCAGTAGCTTTGACATTATATAGAGGAACACATGAATTTCTGTCTCCAGTTTAGCATTAGCCCTGTAGCATAGCTAGCCTTTGGAGAACTGCGGTTCCCAAAGATGGCATCTTAAATCTATAAGTGAGCGGTCCTTAGATCCTCATCAGAAAACAAACAAAATAAAAATGGATGTTACTATAATGTGACAGTCGAGGTCTGAGGTTTTATCTCTGGTGTGTCTGAAGCAGAAATAGTTTGGGAACCTCCCAGTAGCCATCAGGTCAAAAGCAAGGCAACATTAATATTTATTTTTGTTTACTGATGTTCTTCTCCATGAGCTCTCTTAGTTTTTAACCTGCTAACATGTTCCTGATATTGTTTGAAATTACTTTTTCAGATTCAGCATTATTGACCAATATTGTGTGCATAAACAAGGAATTTGACTTTGCTTTCCAGTGCTCAAAGAAACATACAGTAAATATAAATATGTAGGCTTAACAGGAAATGAAAATAGGAAAATAAACAAGCAGCATGTACATACATGTTTCTGTACAGCTGTTGGAGCCATCCATTTTGGTCGCACATTTTGACATGCGCAGACCTCACTGCTCTGACGTCACTCTGGACTGTAAAACCCACAGGAGGTGAAGTTTCGTTGTTATTTCCTGCGTGTCTCACAGGACAGCGCAACGGAGTCGCATATCTGGAGAGACAGAAGCTCGCAGGCGAACTTTTGCTCTACAAGGCTTGAAAGCTGGAAATCTGTCTGATACAAGAAGGTCAGCAGATTTATTAGCCAATCGAAGACCACGCCGACATCCGGCGCAGGTGAAAACCCACAAAGGTTTTATGTCCAAGGAGATGAGTTTCCTCCTTGATATTCAGTCGACTAAACGGTTGTTCATATTTTCCCCTCTTGGACGGATGTGAAGTTGCCGTTTTTTCTTCTTGATTTGATTATGGACGCATGGTCCCTCCCCTCATTTTTCGTCAGACCTGATCCACCCTCAACCGGTGGAGAGAAGAAATCAACCTCAAAGCAATTTCGTTCTTTTTATATTAAACCGGATAGGTGCATTTAGAGGTCTGGGCAGGATGAGGCAGAGTGAAGGTGATTTAAAATCAGCAGTAGTTAATCTAAGGTATTAATTTGTTGCATGCAATACTGGTTGAAGTGTTTTATGCTGAGCTGTGTTTTGATTTGCTGCGCAAGCAATCGTTCATGTTTTTTCCGGTTGATCCCAAATCAGCCAGTAGTTAGAAGTTGGACTTTTAAAAGTTTTTCATTCAAAGCAACTGCGGGGTCTGTACCTCGTGGTCTGACCATTCTTTGTTCCAGTTTTATTGCTGGAGATTTTTTTCCCCACTGAGTTCCTTGTAGAGGCTAGAGGCTAAAGGGGCGTGGCTTCACCGTTTTATCAGCTGATCGCTGCAATCGAGAAATCAACACACCAGGAGGACTTCTCTTTCCATTTAATCCAAATTACACATTTTGTCCATGCCAACTTGAGTCTCTTGCCCAAGGCATGGAGTATTTTGACCCTAATAACGAGGAATCAAACATTAATGATTATCTTAGGGAAGTCGAATGCTGCCTTTTAGACCTGTGCTGCCCATCAGCACGGGAAAAGTTGAAGCTCATCTGGAAGACAACATCCAGGAGCGTCCTTGTTTTCATGGAGAGCCTGCCGTCTAGAGTCCGAGACCATTATTCAACCCTCTGTGAAGCTTTAAGGGAAGAATATTCTGTTTACACTGACCAGGCCTCCACAACACTTGGTGCTTTGGCTATCCAGCAAAAGAAAAGCGAAGCACCCAGAGTGTATGACCAGCACCTGAGAGCTGCTTACTTCCAAGTATGCTCCCAGCATAATGCTCCCAACAGAGGAGAAACATGCTTTTAAATCATTATTCCTCCACAACCTTCATGAAAGCGTACGTTACGACGTTGGACAAAAACCCTCACCATGCAAGAGATCCGTAAATACGCTCAGATGGCGTGGGAAACACGTGCAAGCCCTACTAATGGATCAGAAGGTGAGGTTAGAGTTTTACAGGTGCACACAGAAGAAGACAGTCTTGCATTAGAAGGCAGAGAAATACCTTCAAACAGAACCCATGTTAAGAACAGGTTAAAGGGACAATATATGTTTGGACAGCTGGACCAGGGGGGTGGTACTGAGTACCAACCACAGTCAAAGTTGCCGGAGCACTTCCAGTCGAACAGACGACCTGACCATCACGTGAGGCCCAAAGGTAAGCCTGATGGTAAAGGGTGGAGTCAACATGCAGGATGTAATCTGAGGAGAATGATGGAGGATGCCTTCCGCAAGATTCTGACAGAAGCAGTGCACCAGGCATGCGCCCAACCTCCACCATCATTAGAGGCAGCTGACCCTCCGGTGAAACCGGATCCAAAACCCCGGCCAGCATGACTAGGCGTGGACCCAGTCTCCACAGCCATAAGAGTCTACCTGCATGGATGGGGAGACAAACCTGGGAAACTCCGAGAACCCCTTGGAACCTCTCCAGAAGAAAAAAAAACAAACAATTTTTCCATGGTTTGTAGGTAAACTGAACCAAAATGAACATAGAGGTTACCTATACTATCCCACCAGTGTAGGATTACGTGTCAAACTGAGGTTCCATTTTAAAACAGGATCAGAGATCAACCTGATGTGCTCAGTCTTGTTTGAGGAGGTGAGTAGAGCCATGCTCTCCCTCAGTAAACCATTTCAGGCCGAATCGTGTGATGTAAGCATCACCAGCCGCACCCAAGACCGATCGTGCATCACTAGTTAGAAAAACTTTTTATCCAATTTGAATAAATAACTGAATCTGACTGCAGTGTTCAATGGTTAGAATTAATAGGAATGTATGAACCTGACTTTTGTGAAGAGCCTTGAGCCAACATGTGTTGTGAATTGGCGCTATATAAATAAATTGAATTGAATTAAATTGAATTGAATTAAATTGAATTGAATAGTTGGGTGGAGCTGGACATCACACTCAAAGATATGACTCTGGTGCTTCCCATCTACAGGTCCTTCTAAAAATATTAGCATATTGTGATAAAGTTAATTATTTTCCATAATGTAATGATGAAAATTTAACATTCATATATTTTAGATTCATTGCACACTAACTGAAATATTTCAGGTCTTTTATTGTCTTAATACGGATGATTTTGGCATACAGCTCATGAAAACCCAAAATTCCTATCTCACAAAATTAGCATATTTCATCCGACCAATAAAAGAAAAGTGTTTTTAATACAAAAAATGTCAACCTTCAAATAATCATGTACAGTTATGCACTCAATACTTGGTCGGGAATCCTTTGGCAGAAATGACTGCTTCAATGCGGCGTGGCATGGAGGCAATCAGCCTGTGGCACTGCTGAGGTCTTATGGAGGCCCAGGATGCTTCGATAGCGGCCTTTAGCTCATCAAGAGTGTTGGGTCTTGAGTCTCTCAACGTTCTCTTCACAATATCCCACAGATTCTCTATGGGGTTCAGGTCAGGAGAGTTGGCAGGCCAATTGAGCACAGTGATACCATGGTCAGTAAACCATTTACCAGTGGTTTTGGCACTGTGAGCAGGTGCCGGGTCATGTTGAAAAATGAAATCTTCATCTCCATAAAGCTTTTCAGCAGATGGAAGCATGAAGTGCTCCAAAATCTCCTGATAGCTAGCTGCATTGACCCTGCCCTTGATAAAACAAAGTGGACCAACACCAGCAGCTGACAAGGCACCCCAGACCATCACTGACTGTGGGTACTTGACACTGGACTTCTGGCATTTTGGCATTTCCTTCTCCCCAGTCTTCCTCCAGACTCTGGCACCTTGATTTCCGAATGACATGCAGAATTTTCTTTCATCCGAAAAAAGTACTTTGGACCACTGAGCAACAGTCCAGTGCTGCTTCTCTGTAGCCCAGGTCAGGTGCTTCTGCCGCTGTTTCTGGTTCAAAAGTGGCTTGACCTGGGGAATGCGGCACCTGTAGCCCATTTCCTGCACACGCCTGTGCACGGTGGCTCTGGATGTTTCTACTCCAGACTCAGTCCACTGCTTCCGCAGGTCCCCCAAGGTCTGGAATCGGCCCTTCTCCACAATCTTCCTCAGGGTCCGGTCACCTCTTCTCGTTGTGCAGCGTTTTCTGCCACACTTTTTCCTTCCCACAGACTTCCCACTGAGGTGCCTTGATACAGCACTCTGGGAACAGCCAATTCGTTCAGAAATTTCTTTCTGTATCTTACCCTCTTGCTTGAGGGTGTCAATAGTGGCCTTCTGGACAGCAGTCAGGTCGGCAGTCTTACCCATGATTGGGGTTTTGAGTGATGAACCAGGCTGGGAGTTTTAAAGGCCTCAGGAATCTTTTGCAGGTGTTTAGAGTTAACTCGTTGATTCAGATGATTAGGTTCATAGCTCGTTTAGAGACCCTTTTAATGATATGCTAATTTTGTGAGATAGGAATTTTGGGTTTTCATGAGCTGTATGCCAAAATCATCTGTATTAAGACAATAAAAGACCTGAAATATTTCAGTTAGTGTGCAATGAATCTAAAATATATGAATGTTAAATTTTCATCATGACATTATGGAAAATAATTAACTTTATCACAATATGCTAATTTTTTGAGAAGGACCTGTATATGTGCACCTTGAACGCAGAGCTTTTTATTGGTGGCCAGGACCTGCTGGACAGGCTGGCCCCACTCATTGACTGCCACCAGGAACAACTCTGGGTCCAGGCAGAGGTGCAAAAACCACTGGGTGCAAGCAGCAAACCATCCTTTGTGACCAACCAGGTTGCCAGCTTAGAGGAGCCCAAAGAACCTCTCAGGTCCTTGTCGGTGCCAGACATGGGCACCTCTGGGACACAGCTGCACCCAGCCACCCAGAACACTCCTCCCAGATGCAGTCAGGCATAATTTCATTGCTCTTTAAAGAACCCAGGTTTGAAAACTTAAAACCGCAAAGTGGTGGAAGGTGTACACCTGGAAACCATGTTCATACCAGAAGTGCTTCTAGCTTTCTGGCTAAGGAAATTATCAACTGGTAGAGAGCTGTATGACCGCTTGTGCCAAGAAAGTCCCCTTTTAACTGAGGCACAACACAGCCACACACTCCTCTTAGCAGACGGGCTCCATCCTCTCCTTAAAACAGCCACAGTGTGCAACTCCAGTGTGCAGATTGGTATCAAACAGCTCTCCCAAGCTTTCAGCATTGTTCCAACAGACCAAAGGGGGGTCACATTAGCCTACGCCCATTACTCTCCTGTAGGGGGCCATAGGAGCAACAAAGCCACACTCCACACCCTCCAACAGATGGCACACTGGCCTCCAACGTCTCACGACACTACACTGGCACTACATCAAAGGATGTTTAACCTGTTGCCAGTTTCAGCCATCCCAGCCAATCAGTCAACCTCCGCTTCAGCGAAGGGGGGTTACATTACCTTGGTTCCACCTTCAGACCAACTGGGTTGAACCAGCTCCAAAATTAGCAGGAGGTAACAAATTCCTCCTGTGACATGAAGCTTCATTAAGTGGGTTGGATGCTTGTTAGAGAAAAAAAATGACACCGTCATCCCAGCTGCTGCTCTTTTGCTGAACCAGATGAAGTTCTACATCGAACTCTCCTCCCCAAGAACAGAGCTTGTCTCCATGTCTGGGAAAGGAGAGACCAGTGCGTAGGACCAGTTTAAAGAGGTGCATGTTTCAAAACTCCCACTAACATGCACTAACCACTAACAACTTTCTCCAACAGGAACTGTTAAAAATATAACTACCTGTCAGGTAGACACAGTGTTAAACAGCAATTTTTCCATTAACCCTCTGCATGCACTGCAGACCCTCACAGAAGTGATTAAGAATGATTTAATGGACACACATGCTGCCAGAGATTTCATGCAAAGTCTTATTAAGAGAGGTTGGTTCATCTCTAGACAGCCCCACCGAGGCACGGATACCTACTTGCCGAGTTCTGCTGGATTTAGTAGAGAAAATCCTAAAGTCCACCACAGCAGACACCTCCACAAACACACCTGGCTGATAGCCTATGTAGTGCAGTTCTATTGTTTTTTTTTCTTTCCACTACCTTTTTCGATCTGAAAGGTTTAGAGACAGGAGTTATGTTAAATCCCATCATTATTTGAAAGAACTAATGTGTTTAAACCTAAACTCATGTTAAACATTGGATTCTGTTAAGATAACACACTGCATAGTTGGTTACAAACCAGGATTGACTCCTTCACATTTATTGACCCATGGTTCATAGCGCTACCTTTGCCAATGCCACAGGCTGATTCCCGTGCCTGACTGGAATTGGACGACTAAGCTATGACCCCATTATTTGGTTATCTTGTTTTTCCTTCTTTCTGTTTATTATTGTTTCACTTTGTCTCAGGGTTACCAGAGCTGATGACCAAAAGAATGTGACGATGATGTGAATGTATTGTTTTTGTATTTTTTTCATTAAATGACATAGACAGGTGTGAGTTAGTCAGAGTTTAGTCCTGCCCAGGCTAACCTTGTCCTGCCCAGTCATAGGCCTTTGAGAAGCGAACTGAACTGTGAACTCCCGTTCCTGCCAAGAGGAACATAGGGAGAGTATTTTTGTTTTTTATTTTTGCTTCTTCATGGATCATGGATCATTGAGTCTCAGCTCCTATGATGGATGGACCCAGTAGCTTCGAAGACTGCGATTAATCACACACTTTGAACCTAGGCGGGATGTTGGGGCCATCCATTTTGGTCACGCATTTTGACGCACGCAGCTCAACAGACGTCGCTGCTCTAATGTCACTCGGGACTGTAAAACCCACAGGAGGTGAAGTTTCGTTGCCATTTCTATCGTGTCTAACAGGACAGCGCATCGGAGATGCATATCTCGAGAGACAAAAGCTCACAGGCAAACTTTTGCTCCACAAGGCCATTCCCGGAAGAGCTTGAAAGCTGAAAATCTGTCTGATACAAGAAGGTCCGCAGATTTATTTGCCGATTGAAGACCACGCTGACACCAGGCACAGGTGAAAACCTACAGAGGTTTTATGTCCAAGGAGATGAGTTTCCTCCTTGTTGATTCAGTTGACTAAACGGTTCTTCATATTTTCCCCTCTTGGACGGATGAGAAGTTGCCGTTTTTTTTTCTTGATTTGATTACGGACGCGTGGTCCCTCCCCTCATTTTTCATCAGACCTGATCCATCCTCAACTGGTGGAGAGAAGAAATCAACGTCAAAGTAATTTCGTTCTTTTTATATTAAACTGGATAGGTGCATTTAGAGGTCTGGGCAGGATGAGGCAGTTAAGGTGATTTAAAATCAGCAGTAGTTAATCTCAGGTATTAATTTGCTGCATGCAATACTGATTGAAGTGTTTTATGCTGAGCTGTGTTTTGATTTGCTGCTGAATCGTGCGTGTTCATATTTTGTCCGCCTGATCCCAAATCAGCCAGGAGTTAGAAGTTGGACTTTTAAAAGTTTTTCAGTCAAAGCAACTGCAGGGTCTGTAGCTCGTGGCCCGATCACTCTTTGTTCCAGTTTTATTGCTGTAGTTTTTTTTCCCCACTGAGTTCCCGCCTCAGAGTTTTATGACTCTTTGTTCGAGATTTGGGGCGATCAGCTGGTTGTGGCTAAAGGGGCGTGGCCTCACCGTTTATCAGCTGATCGCTGCAATCGAGACATCAACACCAGGAGGATCTCTTTCCATTTAACCCAAGTTACACAGTTTGTCCATAAAACTACTGGTTTGATCTTCAATTCAATTCAAAAATACTATATTAATCCCAAAGGGAAATTAAATGTTGTTGTAGCTCATATTATGAAGGTTTCTTCAAAGAGTCTTTGTAGATGCTGATGGCTGTGGGCAGGAAGGATCTCCTGTAGCGCTCCGTCTTACAGCAGATCTGAAGAAGCCTCTGACTGAAGACACTCTGTTGCTGTAGGACAGTCTCATGAAGAGGATGCTCAGGGTTCTCCATAATGTTCTTCCTTTTATAAAGAATCCGTCTTTCCACAATGATCTCCAGAGGTTCCAGAGGAGTCCCCAGAACAGAGCCAGCTTTCTTTATCAGCTTGTTGAGTTTTTTTATGTCCCTGGTTCTGATGCTGCTTCCCCAGCAGATGATGGTAGAAGAGATCACACTCTCCACAACAGACTTATAGAAGATATGCAGCATCTTGCTGCAAACACCAAAGGACCTAAGCCTCCTCAAGAAGTACAGTCTGCTCTGTCCCTTCTTGTAGATGGCTTCACAGTTGCATCTCCACTCTAGTCTGTTGTCCAGGTGAACACCGAGGTATTTATACTCCTCCACCACCTCCACTTCTTCTCCCATGATAGAAATAGTTTTTGACTTATTCCTGTTTCTCTTAAAATCTACAATCATCTCCTTTGTTTTAGTCACGTTCAAAATGAGATGATTGTTTCCACACCATGCCACAAAGTGGTCCACCACCTTCCTGTACTCAGCTTCTTGTCCATCTCTGATCCACCAACGACTGCAGAATCATCCGAGTATTTCTGCAGATGACATGAAATAGACACTAAATGCGCATATATATATTTTTCTTTTATTATTATTGTTAGGTAGTCATTTTTATTCCTTTTGTGTAGAATAGTGCTTGTTAGGTGATGGTTTTGGACCAGAATAATAGTATATCAGGATTATTTGGCTTCAATAAATCTTAATATACATAATTAAGAGAAGCGTTTGTGTTTATTTCATGCAAAAGTGATTTATCTGTCAAAACAAGGTCAAAGTTCCCCCACCTTCGGTGAAGCAATTGAATAAACAAAGGAGACATACAACGGAGAATAACAAAGGAGATGATTGTAGATTTTAAGAGAAACAGGAATAAGTCAAAAACTATTTCCATCATGGGAGAAGAAGTGGAGGTGGTGGAGGAGTATAAATACCTCGATGTTCACTTGGACAACAGACTACAGTGGAGATGCAACTGTGAAGCCATCTACAAGAAGGGACAGAGCAGACTGTACTTCTTGAAGAAGCTTAGGTCCTTTGGTGTTTGCAGCAAGATGCTCCTTCCTGCCCACAGCCATCAGCATCTACAACGGCTCTTCGAAGAAACCTGCAGAATATGAGCTACAACAACATTTAATTTCCCTTTGGGATTAATAAAGTATTTTTGAATTGAATTGAATTGAATTAAACAGTGAAATTTTGTGGATTTGGTTAATAGTTTGTAATTATTAAAGAGCTTTGAGCCCATAATCACAACACCAGAGGACATCTCTCATTTCTATTCATAAGTAATGAGTTTTGGTCACGAAATGAATTATTTTTTTAAATTATGATTTTAAATTATAATTCTTGATAAATATTAATTAATCAATAATCATAATCCTTACACAGCCAAATCTTTATATATATATATATATAAAAATGAAAGGCAGGTTGTGCAAATATGCTGATTTTGTTCCACAGCAGACTATCTGACTGCTCTGTCTGTCAGGTGTTCATTGGGTCCATCAGAGAAACTGTCTCTGTGGCGGCTGGGTTTAGCAGACAGCGCTCTGTAGCGCCACCTGAAGGTACCAGTCTAAACAGTTTTTGTGCAGGCTGTGTGGGGTCTGCAGAAATTTTAGCTGCCTTTTTGCTGACCCTGGACCTGTATAAGTCCTGGATGGAGAGAAGGTCAGCCCTGATTATTCTCTCTGCAGACCTGATAGTTCATTGCAGTCTGGACCTGTCCTGTTTTGTGGATGATCCAAACCACACTGAGATGGATGAAGACAGGACAGATTGAATGATGGCAGTGTAGAAGATGACCAGCAGCTCCTGTGGAAGGTTGTACTTCTTGGGTTACAGCAGAAAGTACAGTCTCTGCTGGACCTTCTTCCCAACAGTGTTTATTTGTGTGGACCACTTCAGGTCCAGAGAAACTTTGGTTGAACTACGTTATAGTTTGACTGAACTAAAACTTTGAAACATTGGTTGGGGGTTCTGTTTCTAGCTACTGTGAGGTCCAACAACCCAACTTTCAGCGAGTGTGCTTAGATGCTTGTGTTCATATGTTTTTTATGTAAATTATATAGAATCATGCAGAAAAACCCAGATAATTCTCATACTTGTAGCAGATTTCGCCACAGAACTTCATTAACTAGCTGTAGGTGTGTGTGACTGCAGCCTGCAGTAGCTGAAGGTGTTGAGCAGGTTGTTGCTTCATCCAGAATCATGAACTCCACAGTGAGCACATCAGATATGATGAGATATTAACCAATCAGACAGCTGCATGGTGTTGCCGTTCGGGATTCCAGGGAATCATCAGGTCGTTTCACTGAGCATGCTTCTGCTTCATGAAGGTGGATGAAGGTAGCAGAACAAAATGTTCCCGTCTGAGCCGGTGAAGATTGATGGTCTTCACCTACTGCACCCATGCTTCATTTCTTCCTGCAGATGCAGGCAGCATGTTTTACGTGTTAGCTGTATAACTGAGCCTCTGTGATGCACTAATGTTTGGTGGCCCTCTTGGAGCTAGTATTGGGGCAACTCTTTAGTTTTACATGTTTACTGGACACTATTCAGAGCAAGTATCACATTTTCCTTAGCTCTCTTCCTAATTCTCCCTGCAGAAACTGAATACTTGATGCTGAAATAATTTATCACACTCATCACTGTTGGTTAAAACAACAAACTGTCTCCAGATGGCAATTTCTGTTCAGCTTTGTCCTGTTTTTTAGAACTAGGAGGGATTTATCCAAATCCTGATTTATAAGCTTGCTCTCACAGCAGCTCTGCTCTCACAGCAGCTCTGAGGCTTTCCAGTTGTTACAGCAGGAGCTCTGTTGAAGTGGGGCTGTGTGGAGTAGTTACTGGTTGTTGCTATCTTACCCTATGTGTCCTTTCAACTTCACAGGCCTGAAAGGTGGTGCATCTGCCCCGATTTACAGGTTTAGATTTATTGTCCTAGGTTACGGAGCTGAAGGTACCCAAATCACAAACTGATGTGAACCCGGACTTGACTGTGATTATGTTGCAACTACTAATAGCTGTGCTCAATAATCAGGCTAAGTGTAGTTAGCCACACAAGCTAATAATGACGTATTTCTTTGCATTCTAGCAGTATAGGAACATGTTTACTAACAGGTTGTACAGTGAATGGTAACAGAGGCCGCCAGACAGAGTAAACTATTCATTACTACAGCTATCACCACAGATACCATGTTGGATTTAGAGGTCATGACAAAATTCCAATCCAAGATGGAAAGTTCTGGGAATTTTGTTTTCATTTGGAATTTTTGAAGTCTGGTTGTGTGAAATACAGGGGTTGGACAATGAAACTGAAACACCTGTCATTTTGGTGTGGGAGGTTTCATGGCTAAATTGGACCAGCCTGGTAGCCAGTCTTCATTGATTGCACATTGCACCAGTAAGAGCAGAGTGTGAAGGTTCAATTAGCAGGGTAAGAGCACAGTTTTGCTCAAAATATTGAAATGCACACAACATTATGGGTGACATACCAGAGTTCAAAAGAGGACAAATTGTTGGTGCGCGTCTTGCTGGCGCATCTGTGACCAAGACAGCAAGTCTTTGTGATGTATCAAGAGCCACGGTATCCAGGGTAATGTCAGCATACCACCAAGAAGGACGAACCACATCCAACAGGATTAACTGTGGACGCAAGAGGAAGCTGTCTGAAAGGGATGTTTGGGTGCTAACCCGGATTGTATCCAAAAAACATAAAACCACGGCTGCCCAAATCACGGCAGAATTAAATGTGCACCTCAACTCTCCTGTTTCCACCAGAACTGTCCATCAGGAGCTCCACAGGGTCAATATACACGTCCGGGCTGCTATAGCCAAACCTTTGGTCACTCATGCCAATGCCAAACGTCGGTTTCAATGGTGCAAGGAACACAAATCTTGGGCTGTGGACAATGTGAAACATGTATTGTTCTCTGTTGAGTCCACCTTTACTGTTTTCCCCACATCCGGGAGAGTTACGGTGTGGAGAAGCCCCAAAGAAGCGTACCACCCAGACTGTTGCATGCCCAGAGTGAAGCACGGGGGTGGATCAGTGATGGTTTGGGATGCCATATCATGACATTCCCTTGGCCCAATACTTGTGCTAGATGGGCGCGTCACTGCCAAGGACTACCGAACCATTCTTGAGGACCATGTGCATCCAATGGTTCAAACATTGTATCCTGAAGGCGGTGCCGTGTATCAGGATGACAATGCACCAATACACACAGCAAGACTGGTGAAAGATTGGTTTGATGAACATGAAAGTGAAGTTGAACATCTCCCATGGCCTGCACAGTCACCAGATCTAAATATTATTGAGCCACTTTGGGGTGTTTTGGAGGAGCGAGTCAGGAAACGTTTTCCTCCACCAGTATCACGTAGTGACCTGGCCACTATCCTGCAAGAAGAATGGCTTAAAATCCCTCTGACCACTGTGCAGGACTTGTATATGTCATTCCCAAGACGAATTGACACTGTATTGGCCGCAAAAGGAGGCCCTACACCATACTAATAAATTATTGTGGTCTAAAACCAGGTGTTTCAGTTTCATTGTCCAACCCCTGTATGTCAGCTGTGCTGTTTTTAAAGTGCTTATAAATAAAGTTGGCTTGGCTATTATTTAGATTTTTTGTTTCTGTACATGAATTAGATCAGTTTGTGTTGTAACGGGCCTTCAGACAGGTAAATTAAATGTTCTTTAGGAAGTTAAACTGATAAACTGACTCAGTGTGAATACTGGGTAGAACAGGCAGGGCCAGTAGGGCCTAAGCCCTACACTTTAGGGCATCAGATGTAAACACAAGCAGAGAAAGAAAAACACCAAGCTGGATGAAGGAAAAACAAGTTCATGTAGATGTTTTGTCATCAAAAGCCCTATTGTGCCCAGAGAGCCAGAAAAAACCAACAGCACTGCATGGGTCATGTGACCTGAGGTTTCCCACACCAATCATTGCATACATTTTCTTCAGGCAGTGTCTCCACATCTCTTCCTCCATCTATCCAGACTGTAAACATCTGATGGGTTCTTCTGTGTGAAGGCTTTAATTTAGGGAACTGGATCAGAGTGTTAGGAACCAGTCCGTGATGGACTCAGTGTTACAGGGTTTTGCCATGCCAGCTCTGCTGTTGAGAGGCACCCCTGATGTCTCTTTTCCACTGGTCTCTACTCAGCATCGTTCAGTTTGGCTTTACACGCTTTTTTGGCATTTCCATTTGTAACGGTGCTGTGGAACTGGTGGGACTTTCATCCTTAGGGATGAAATCACTTGAACAGTTAGTAAAGAAGGAACTATTGCAGACGGTGCAGAAAAAACGGACCCATTTCAGTTTCCTTATTAGGCAAGAAAAGGGGCTGATCTTTGACTGCATGCAGCCCCACACCCTGGCTGATCTCTCTGTAACATTAACACTATTTGTTGGCTGGTGCATTTTTTTGACAAAGGTCACAGGGAACAGGCGCCAACAGCACTTTTTCTAAGCCATTGATCTACACTAACGTGTGTGAGAGCCAAATCCAGTCGAGTTTCATTATTAAATTTGTAGACTACATTTTATTTGTTAGCATCCATGTTAGTGGGTCATGGTAAACTTTTATACTAATTCATTCAATGGTGCAACAACTCATACTCACCTAAATATTAACAAAATGAAAACACTTAAAGACATCCACCTAGCATGGTACCAACACTCATTAAAGGTACAGAGGCTGTTCTTTCTAAGGAAACTAAATGGTTTTAATGTTGATGAATCTTTTTAAAATGTTTTATTGTTCTTTTGTTGAATCTGTTTAACTTTTAGAATGGTGTGCTGGTTTGGTAACCTCAGCATGGTAAATAAGAAGAGGTTAATGAGTGTGGTTAAGGTCTGCACAAAGATTGCTGGTGCTGAATTGAGAGACCTTAACCAGATCTTCAGAACAAGAGTCACTAAGAGGGCAACATCAGTCCTTAAAGATTAAACTGGTACCTGAGGTCTTTGATTCCATTAGCAGATGGATTTTAAATTATTATTAAGAATTGTGAGCCTCCAGTCCTGATAAAATCCTTTAAATGTTTCTGATTGTTTCATTTATTTACCTTGGTATTGTGAGAGTTTATTGCTGTGGAAACTTTTTGGACTCTGCTGTAAATAAATTGAATTAATTTCAGGGAAAAGTGTTTAACTTCAACTCATCTCAGGGAATATATATTCCGAAAGCTCCATGTTTTCAGTGCACAGCCTGTACAGCTTAAATGTTTATCAAACAATTATATTACCATTATTATATTTATCACTACTTTATATATTTCCGTTCCTTTTCCTGCACAATAGTATTATTATTTATTATCACACCACTTTCAGCACCACTGAAAATAGGATGAAACCAATTCATCCTAAATCAAATGAGGTTAAAGTTTCAGCTTATGTTTTCTGTCATTTTTTGCCTGGTTTACTAAATGTTTTGTGGACCATCTAAGCTTAGACCAACTCAAGACTAGACAGCGTTGGTTGCTCTAACCCTAGATAAAATACAGAGCAGGTCTAAATCAAGACTAGCTATGGACATAAGGTTGGGTCAAGTCTATGTGAGGGCTACTTGTAGCCTTAACGGTTAAATCACGCCTGATTTAACTGTTAAGGTGAAGGTGCACCAAAATAAATTCACAGAAACACTGTCAGCAATTAGGGGAAGGTATTATGCTTGAACCGTTAGGGAAGGTTTGATGGTTTTTGGTAATAGTTCACAGAAGTTTGAAAATACCTCTTGAAAGGATTTTTCTCCAATACTCCTCTGAATGTTGTGCTTTGCAGGCAAGATACTGACTACTGATACTGACTACTGACAGGTACGGGGGTTGGACAATGAAACTGAATCACTTGGTTTTAGACCACAATAATTTATTAGTATGGTGCAGGGCCTCCTTTTGCGGCCAATACAGCGTCAATTCGTCTTGGGAATGACGTATACAAGTACTGCACAGTGGTCAGAGGGATTTTAAGCCATTCTTCTTGCAGGATAGTGGCCAGGTCACTACGTGATACTGGTGGAGGAAAACGTTTCCTGACTCGCTCCTCCAAAACACCCCAAAGTGGCTCAATAATATTTAGATCTGGTGACTGTGCAGGCCATGGGAGATGTTCAACTTCACTTTCATGTTCATCAAACCAATCTTTCACCAGTCTTGCTGTGTGTATTGGTGCATTGTCATCCTGATACACGACACCGCCTTCAGGATACAATGTTTGAACCATTGGATGCACATGGTCCTCAAGAATGGTTCGGTCGTCCTTGGCAGTGACGCGCCCATCTAGCACAGGTATTGGGCCAAGGGAATGCCATGATATGGCAGCCCAAACCATCACTGATCCACCCCCGTGCTTCACTCTGGGCATGCAACAGTCTGGGTGGTACGCTTCTTTGGGGCTTCTCCACACCGTAACTCTCCTGGATGTGGGGAAAACAGTAAAGGTGGACTCATCAGAGAACAATACATGTTTCACATTGTCCACAGCCCATGATTTGCGCTCCTTGCACCATTGAAACCGACGTTTGGCATTGGCATGAGTGACCAAAGGTTTGTCTATAGCAGCCCGGCCGTGTATATTGACCCTGTGGAGCTCCCGACGGACAGTTCTGGTGGAAACTGGAGAGTCGAGGTGCACATTTATTTCTGCCGTGATTTGGGCAGCCGTGGTTTTGTTTTTTGGATACAATCCGGGTTAGCACCCGAACATCCCTTTCAGACAGCTTCCTCTTGCGTCCACAGTTAATCCTGTTGGATGTGGTTCGTCCTTCTTGGTGGTATGCTGACATTACCCTGGATACCGTGGCTCTTGATACATCACAAAGACTTGCTGTCTTGGTCACAGATGCGCCAGCAAGACGTGCACCAACAATTTGTCCTCTTTTGAACTCTGGTATGTCACCCATAATGTTGTGTGCATTTCAATATTTTGAGCAAAACTGTGCTCTTACCCTGCTAATTGAACCTTCACACTCTGCTCTTACTGGTGCAATGTGCAATCAATGAAGACTGGCTACCAGGCTGGTCCAATTTAGCCTTGAAACATCCCACACTAAAATGACAGGTGTTTCAGTTTCATTGTCCAACCCCTACATATAAGCATTAGAACACAAGTACAAAAAGTCACATCAAAGATGTTAAAAAACAACTCAAATAATTAAATGAGCTCTCTCATGCTGGGCTAAAATCAAATGAAAAAACTGGAGACTGGTTTGCCCCCCTTTACCAGTTAAAAGACGTTCCAGCTGCATTCTGCACCACCTGGAGATGAGACATGAATGTCTGTGGGACACTATAGTATTCAGAGTTAAGGTAATCGAGGCATGTTGTGATAAATGCATGGATTATAGTTTGAAAGCCTTGTTTCAAAAGAACATTTTGCTAATTGCCTTAGTTGATACAAACTGGATTTTAACCCTGAGCTGATCTGACTGTCGTCCTAAGGTTAGTGACAGTAAGTTCTACAGAGGACGACCCACTAGAGAACCAGGAACTAAAAAGCTAAACCTTTGCCTTCCTGTCATTAAAATAAGGAAGCCAGGAGTCATCCAGCCTCTTACTTCTTTAAAGCGCCATTCTAACAATGACTGCATGGGGTAGGAGTCCTCTCGTTTAAAGGGGAAAACAAACATGGCAGCCATCAGCATAAAAATGAAAGGCACATTTGTGCTTCCTAAAGATGGAGTCCAAGGTAAATACAGGTCCTTCTCAAAATATTAGCATGTTGTGATAAAGTTTATTATTTTCCATAATGTAATGATGAAAATTTAACATTCATATATTTTAGATTCATTGCACACTAACTGAAATATTTCAGGTCTTTTATTGTCTTAATACGGATGATTTTGGCATACAGCTCATGAAACCCAAAATTCCTATCTCACAAAATTAGCATATTTCATCCGACCAATAAAAGAAAAGTGTTTTTAATACAAAAAACGTCAACCTTCAAATAATCATGTACAGTTATGCACTCAATACTTGGTCAGGAATCCTTTGGCAGAAATGACTGCTTCAATGCGGCGTGGCATGGAGGCAATCAGCCTGTGGCACTGCTGAGGTCTTATGGAGGCCCAGGATGCTTCGATAGCGGCCTTTAGCTCATCCAGAGTGTTGGGTCTTGAGTCTCTCAACGTTCTCTTCACAATATCCCACAGATTCTCTATGGGGTTCAGGTCAGGAGAGTTGGCAGGCCAATTGAGCACAGTGATACCATGGTCAGTAAACCATTTACCAGTGGTTTTGGCACTGTGAGCAGGTGCCAGGTCGTGCTTGAAAAATGAAATCTTCATCTCCATAAAGCTTTTCAGCAGATGGAAGCATGAAGTGCTCCAAAATCTCCTGATAGCTAGCTGCATTGACCCTGCCCTTGATAAAACACAGTGGACCAACACCAGCAGCTGACACGGCACCCCAGACCATCACTGACTGTGGGTACTTGACACTGGACTTCTGGCATTTTGGCATTTCCTTCTCCCCAGTCTTCCTCCAGACTCTGGCACCTTGATTTCCGAATGACATGCAGAATTTGCTTTCATCCGAAAAAAGTACTTTGGACCACTGAGCAACAGTCCAGTGCTGCTTCTCTGTAGCCCAGGTCAGGCGCTTCTGCCGCTGTTTCTGGTTCAAAAGTGGCTTGACCTGGGGAATGCGGCACCTGTATCCCATTTCCTGTACACACCTGTGCACGGTGGCTCTGGATGTTTCTACTCCAGACTCAGTCCACTGCTTCCGCAGGTCCCCCAAGGTCTGGAATCGGCCCTTCTCCACAATCTTCCTCAGGGTCCGGTCACCTCTTCTCGTTGTGCAGCGTTTTCTGCCACACTTTTTCCTTCCCACAGACTTCCCACTGAAGTGCCTTGATACAGCACTCTGGGAACAGCCTATTCGTTCAGAAATGTCTTTCTGTGTCTTACCCTCTTGCTTGAGGGTGTCAATAGTGGCCTTCTGGACAGCAGTTAGGTCGGCAGTCTTACCCATGATTGGGGTTTTGAGTGATGAACCAGGCTGGGAGTTTTAAAGGCCTCAGGAAACTTTTGCAGGTGTTTAGAGTTAACTCGTTGATTCAGATGATTAGGTTCATAGCTCGTTTAGAGACCCTTTTAATGATATGCTAATTTTGTGAGATAGGAATTTTGGGTTTTCATGAGCTGTATGCCAAAATCATCCGTATTAAGACAATAAAAGACCTGAAATATTTCAGTTAGTGTGCAATGAATCTAAAATATATGAATGTTAAATTTTCATCATGACATTATGGAAAATAATGAACTTTATCACAATATGCAAATTTTTTGAGAAGGACCTGTAGATACAATGACAAAAAACAGAGACCCAAGACCAAGCCCTTCAGGACCATATGGGAATGGGAAATCGAGGAAGATTTAAAATAGCTCATACTGATACAGAAAGTCCTTTCTGTGAAGTAGGACTGCATGTTTCCAGTCATTTGAAGCAACATCGGCGGTGAGACTACTGTTAATAACAGCAAAAAGAGAAGGTCCCAAAGTAGAAATAACCTCCTTAAAGACCTAGGTGGGAGTGCATCCATAGGAGAACCTGAGGGCTTAAGTTGATCAGTAATCTTATTAAAACAGTTAAAAGTCACCTGCACGAACTTAGTGAGAAGTAGCAGAGCAGGAAACTAAGAGTGGTGGGGCAGAGGTAGGGGGAGATATTTGAGCACCAACATTTGCTACCCTGTCCACAAAAAAGTTCAGAAACTCTCCACATGCCTCAACGGAGAGTTCAATGCTGACAGTTTGTGAGAACATAGTTAAAACATTTAGCATCTCTCAGAGCTGTCTGATGGCGACGCAAACAGTCCCTTCAGTTTTGAAATTACACTTGAAGTTTATCCTTCTTCAACTTTCTGTTTGCCTTTTCACACTCGTGACTACGGGTACGAGTTGATTTAGCCGGCCAGCAAACATGTATGTTAAACAATAACCAACAATAACAACTCTGTCATATTTGGTCATTATTTCAGCTAAATGTTCAGAAGAATCCTTTAAAAACATTTTGTGATGTTTGGGTGATCGGTAAATTACTGCCCACAATGTTGTTTTCCATTAGAAGACATTCAAAGCTGAAGAAAGATGATGAGAGAGGATGTTGCTTACATGTGATCCCATCCTTAAAAACAGTCGCTCTTCCTTCTCCTCATCCCGACATTCATGGGGAGTTAAAATAGCCGCAATCTAGTGGCAACAATTCAGAAAACACACTAGTCTCAACAGCATTCATCCATGTCTCCATCAAGCAGAGAAAATCCAAACCTCTTGAGGTGAAGAAGTCTTTGAGGATGAAGACTTGTTACTCCTTGACCTGGCGTTGACCAGTCCAAACCTGACAGGAGCTGGCCCAACTGAAGCACTGACAGTCCGAGGATCTTTACGGAGAGTTCCCAGGATTCCCAGGTTCACCCCACGCTGCCGTGGATGAGGAGAATGAGTACGGGAGGAAGAATTAAACTTTTTATTTCTTCTTTTATTACTGTAAGTTCCCAAGTTAAACAAAGACATGTGGAAACGTCCGAATCTTGGCTGAAAGCTGATATAAATAATGTTTACGAACACCGAACACAGTTCAAACTACAAGCAGCTGAATCAGAAAGTAAACAAACCCAAAACTGTATCACAGTTTAAAGTGGATCTCTATTGTTCACCAAATGGCTTCAAGACAGAACCAGCAGGTCCGCTGGAGGCAGAGATCTCACAGAGTCCAAAAATAGGAGTTTTATCACAATGCACCCAGGATTTACTCAACCAGCAGCAAAGGACCAGAATTATCAGTTACATATGAAAATGATTAGCATAACTATTATTTAAATAGAGTTTCTAATTTCTGAGAAAAACTCGATTAGATTTTGGCGTTTTATTTAGAGCACAAACCTCACTAAAAGCCCTTAGAGCTTAAGAGGTTAAAACATCTGTTTGCTGTCAAAACTACATTTCTGCAGATATTTCAACCAACCACAGGGGGAGGACGTTGAAAGGAGGTCATGACGTGGAAAATTTAATTATTTCCACACCAGCTCTGATCTGATTCCAGCATCATCCAGTACCAGGATGTGGTCTGGAAGGGACAGACAGATGGGTCTATTTTCCTAATGTTTGCTGGCTCAAACAACAGGCGGCTCCTCTGATATCACTGAATGAATCCATATCTATAGTTATTTCTTTAGCTGCTGAGTGGAGTCCTCTGAGGTACCTCTCAGACCTTCAGTCCTCTATCTGGACTTCGTTAGTGTGCAGAAACTGCCTCCTCGTTATCTCCAATCTGCCATCATTTTTAGCTTCGCAGTGAGCTGCTTCGAGCTGATGGTTTCAGCTCTGCTTGGTTTGCGATGTTGCAACACAGCAGCTGCACACCTCCAAATATGGAGCTGCTTTCAACTTTTTGTTTAGTTTGAGTTGGAGCTCTTGACCTGAAATAAACTTTCACTTATAGATGGATTCAGCTATGCAGAGAAACCAGATATGGAGCTCTGTTTCCACCAGCACTGAAATCCCTTTAACATTCTTTAGAATCTTTGTTAAAAGGAAGATGTTTTTTCAACTTTTTCTTACTAGTAGACTTGTTTGGTTGTCCTAACATCTACAGAAGATCCACTGCTTCATGTCCTGCCGTCTGTCTTGTCCTTCCCTTGGTCAGTGCAGTAGTCATGCTTTAAGGTGCAGCCAAACCAAATCTGCATAAACTAACTGCAAAAAACCAGTTGGAGCCAGTTTGCTGTTTGTTGTATCATGTATATTTAAATACTTCACAGTAAAGTGAAATGTTCTGATCATGTGGCTGGTCATGTGACTTCCTAAAGAAGGAAACAGCCTGCTCAGATGTTTCTGTTCTGATGAGTGGACTCATGGTTCTGTTGTTTCCTCCACCGAAGCCTCTGGACAGATTTGTCTTCTGTTTCTCTGCTGCAGCATGGAGAGCAACGGAAATGTTTGATTGCTGTAAATTGTTCTCAGACTACCCAAGCATCCCACCTCCCAGTATGAGCTCCTCTTCCAGCTTTCAGCTTCTCTCTGATGATCAACAGCCCGGTTTCAGTAAAGTTTCCCATTGCAGCTGTGTTGGACCTGGTCCAGATTAACGCTGTTACCTCTAATTTCTGATTTCAGTCTAACAGTTCTGATAAACAGAAGAGCAAAGTCCCCAATAACAGCTGAAGGTTTGACCTTTGAACCAGTTTTTCCTGCAAGACAAAGATGGTTTCAGTTCTTCCAGAAATTCCGCATGTTTTGGGTTGAAGCTTCAGGTCCGGATCAGAATCCATCTTGTTGTTGACATCCTACTTCATGCTGTTGGAGATCTTTAGTGGTTCCCACCTTGCTAAACTCTGATGCTAAATAATGACAATATAGATGAGATGTTTACTGTTCTTCCATATTTAGTGGTCAGAATTCCTCTCAGATCTGTTTTTGTTTAGAAACTCGGATGTTAGAGAAAGTATTCCTGGTTCACGACAGATTGTTGCTGGTGTTAACTCATGATAAACGATACACACAGAAACTTTTACTTAATACAGGAGTGAGAAAAAAAGCCATTCTAAGGTTAGTAGAGGCCTTATAAGAGCCTTACAGAGGTCAGGCTAATGTTGAGACCCCTTCCTTTAAGGCGGTGGGTGCCAAAACTTTTTATCACGTGGGCTGAAATGGTCAAGTCAAAGGTTCTCATGGATCTAAAATCTATAATTTCTAAAAAAAAAAAAAAAAAAACTACGATCACAAAAAAAATAATCTTGTAAACCTTTTTTACCTGTAAATATTGAACTAAGCCTAAAATATTATAATTTAACAGATAAAGTAGTCGGATTGTTTTGCAGGAAAAGGATGAAAGGAAAGGGATTAATCTTCTTTTGGACTTGATTGAACAACTTTAGTCTATTCTCAGTTATCAGAACAGGATTTGGGTCGATTTTGCTTTCAAAAATCCTTGCTGTACTTATTCAAGTTAAGTAAATTAATCAAAAGCAGATTTGGGAGCAACAAGTTGTTGGATTAATGTGGTCCATTTACTTAGTGTGAGAAGATTAAAATTTTTCCCGAATTAAAACTAAAAGGTCTCCATCTGCATCAACCATCTGTGCTGGAGGCCAAATTTATTTCATTCTTGAATTAAAGTCAAGGCCCACACAGAATAAGTCCAGGGCCCACAAATGGCCCTAGGGCCACACTTTGGACATGCCAAAGTGGAGATTTTTGCTTATAGCTAAATTATGCTTAAATTACAGGTCCTTCTCAAAAAATTAGCATATTGTGATAAAGTTCATTATTTTCCATAATGTCATGATGAAAATTTAACATTCATATATTTTAGATTCATTGCACAGTAACTGAAATATTTCAGGTCTTTTCTTGTCTTAATACGGATGATTTTGGCATACAGCTCATGAAAACCCAAAATTCCTATCTCACAAAATTAGCATATCATTAAAAGGGTCTCTAAACGAGCTATGAACCTAATCATCTGAATCAACGAGTTAACTCTAAACACCTGCAAAAGATTCCTGAGGCCTTTAAAACTCCCAGCCTGGTTCATCACTCAAAACCCCAATCATGGGTAAGACTGCGGACCTGACTGCTGTCCAGAAGGCCACTATTGACACCCTCAAGCAAGAGGGTAAGACACAGAAAGACATTTCTGAACGAATAGGCTGTTCCCAGAGTGCTGTATCAAGGCACCTCAGTGGGAAGTCTGTGGGAAGGAAAAAGTGTGGCAGAAAACACTGCACAACGAGAAGAGGTGACCGGACCCTGAGGAAGATTGTGGAGAAGGGCCGATTCCAGACCTTGGGGGACCTGCGGAAGCAGTGGACTGAGTCTGGAGTAGAAACATCCAGAGCCACCGTGCACAGGCGTGTGCAGGAAATGGGCTACAGGTGCCGCATTCCCCAGGTCAAGCCACTTTTGAACCAGAAACAGCGGCAGAAGCGCCTGACCTGGGCTACAGAGAAGCAGCACTGGACTGTTGCTCAGTGGTCCAAAGTACTTTTTTCGGATGAAAGCAAATTCTGCATGTCATTCGGAAATCAAGGTGCCAGAGTCTGGAGGAAGACTGGGGAGAAGGAAATGCCAAAATGCCAGAAGTCCAGTGTCAAGTACCCACAGTCAGTGATGGTCTGGGGTGCCGTGTCAGCTGCTGGTGTTGGTCCACTGTGTTTTATCAAGGACAGGGTCAATGCAGCTAGCTATCAGGAGATTTTGGAGCACTTCATGCTTCCATCTGCTGAAAAGCTTTATGGAGATGAAGATTTCATTTTTCAGCACGACCTGGCACCTGCTCACAGTGCCAAAACCACTGGTAAATGGTTTACTGACCATGGTATCACTGTGCTCAATTGGCCTGCCAACTCTCCTGACCTGAACCCCATAGAGAATCTGTGGGATATTGTGAAGAGAACGTTGAGAGACTCAAGACCCAACACTCTGGATGAGCTAAAGGCCGCTATCGAAGCATCCTGGGCCTCCATAAGACCTCAGCAGTGCCACAGGCTGATTGCCTCCATGCCACGCCGCATTGAAGCAGTCATTTCTGCCAAAGGATTCCCGACCAAGTATTGAGTGCATAACTGTACATGATTATTTGAAGGTTGACGTTTTTTGTATTAAAAACACTTTTCTTTTATTGGTCGGATGAAATATGCTAATTTTGTGAGATAGGAATTTTGGGTTTTCATGAGCTGTATGCCAAAATCATCCGTATTAAGACAATAAAAGACCTAAAATATTTCAGTTAGTGTGCAATGAATCTAAAATATATGAATGTTAAATTTTCATCATGACATTATGAAAAATAATTAACTTTATCACAATATGCTAATATTTTGAGAAGGACCTGTATATCTTTAATAATCATAGTCATGTAGGAAGTTTTGCCTGGAAAAGAAAACTGTTCCTTCCCCCTCCTCTGATTATATGAGGATTCGTGCACTGGCCGTGCACCACCTCACCATCCCTTCTTATTACACTTAGGTGCACAAGGCTCCAGGGTGATGCAGCTGATAGCGCTGTTGCCTTGCAGCAAGAAGGTGTCTGGTTCAAACTCTGGCCTTTCTGCGTGGAGATGGATGTTCTTACCTGTTCATGGGTTCTGACTTCCTCTCACAATACAGAAACATGCATGTTCTGTTAACTGACCGCTCTAAATTGCTCTTAGGTTGTTGAGTGTGTGCTTGCATGGTTGTGTCTCTGTGGTGTCCTGTGATGGGACGCTGGACAGGTCGCCAGTCCTGTTTGACAGGACAGTTGGCCATGGTGACATCAGCCTATACTAATCTATACATCTGTTCTCCAGGTGTGTGTTTCTAGCTAACCCCCGTTTCCTCCTGTCTGCAGGTGCTCAGTGTCTGGACCTTGGTAGCCGGGTCATGTGCCGGTGTCGGCCAGGGTTCACTGGTGCTCGCTGTGAGACCAACATCGATGACTGCGCCAGCAACCCCTGCCACAACGCCGGCACGTGCATGGATGGCATCAATGACTTCACCTGCACATGCACTCTAGGCTTCTCTGGCAAGGACTGCTTGGTGCGCAGGAGTCCCTGCGACTACTTACGCTGCAACAATGGGGGCACGTGTTACACCCACTTCACCGGCCCCGTGTGTCAGTGTCCTTCAGGTTTCATGGGTGCACGCTGTGAGTACTCCCTCACCATTCCCTCTTCAAGACCTCCAGAAGGCGGAGACGGCTCTCCGGCGCTGATCGCAGCCATCGCACTTGGTCTGGTGACTATGTCACTGCTGGTGTGCGCCGCCATCCACCTCTTGCGTCAGCTCCGCCGGGGCAGGCAGCTAGCAGCCATCTCGAGGTCGGTAAAAAATGACCTGGAGACAGTGAACAACCGCAATGCTGTGATTGGTGGGGGTGGACCCAACAACGGGAGTTTAATGGGAGTGTCACTGTGCAGCCTGAAGGAGAAGGAGGCCTTTCTTCTCCCCGGAGGTCCATTTAAAGTGTCCAACAAGGATGCAGAGCTGGCAGAGAAGAGCAGCGACATGTCCATGTTCAAAAACAAAATGGCCGACTGTAACCTGGTTAAAGAGGAGCACCGCCTGGAGAAGAACAAGTTTGACCCGTAAGGCTTTGACAATGTGATGGTTATCTTTGTGTTTCCTGGTCTGTCTCAGCTCCTGTTTTTGTTCTGTGAAGGCAAGTAGAAGCATGTATGTTACCTGATGTTTGGAACGTTTCGCTGAACATGTCTGAATTAAGCCTCTGTCTCTCTAGAAACTGTCAGAAACACGACTCCTCCATCATCATCCCACCTCTCAGTTTTGCGAAGGACGGTCTGTATCATCCGCTGTTCATCATCCCCGAGCCCGTGGATCAGTGTGTGTTTGCCACAGAGGTGAGGCCCTAACCAAACGTTTTTTCCTCCATTCAGCAGCTAATCCCAGCCAGGTTCCTCAAGCTTCTTCATTCAGAGGATGGAAGTGGTGGAAGTAGAGTCTGATCTGGACATTGAACCTGTTAGAAATGAGGGCAGGTAGAGTTAGGTTCAGAATAACAGCAGTGTGTTTAAAAATGTGAGCTGCTTCAAAGTTCCAAATCCTTAGAATAGTTTTTATTTCCATTCTTTGGGAACTTTTCTTCTAAATCAAACCGTGAAGAAAAATGAACACTGGTTCAGCATAATAACAGCATTTGCATTTTTCTTTAAAGGCTGGAATATTTACTGTTTAAAATGAAACTTTTTAGGATTCACTGAACTAATATTTAGTTGTAGAACCACTGGTTCTGAGAACTGCTTCAGGTCTGTGCTGTATGGAGTCGACCTGGTTCTGGCTCCTGTGAACAGGTATTCTAGCCCAGGGTGATTTGACAATATTCCCGATTTCTCTGCGTTTCTTGGTTCTGCCTCAGAATCAGCATTCATGATGTCACAAGTTTTCAACAGGATTAAGGTCCAAGGATTAGACTGGACACTCCAGAACTTTGGTTTTGAATCTACGTCCGCCTCTTTGCCTGCTTTCTCCTAAGCTCCCTGCTTGCTTGCATTCTTTTACTCCTAACTTTTTATCACAGCCAAAATTACAGAAATATTGGACTAAAACTACTTCTTACCAGCGACTCCCAGGGATTATTATTATTTTTATGTTTGTTCTAGAGGATTTTGATGTTTTTATAATTGAACCCAAAAGAAGGACAAGTTGACGCCAGCTAATCAGCACAAAATGCCTCCCTTCACCACAGAGGACTTTGACAAACCTTTACAGAAATTGTCTGTTTTGGAGATGAAAATCCATGGACTAGAAGTGAATGTGGAGGTGAATATGAGGTACAACGATGATTCAACTCTGCCTGTGATCCCAAACAGTGACAGCCAGCTCAACAACTCAGCCGGCAATCAGAACACTGAGAATAAACCTACCGGCAGACCCCCCTGGCATGTTTTAGGGGCATGCCCAAAAAATGAAGGTGGACGACTCACTGGAAGATCTCAGCAATTAAATAAATTAGAATGGCCAGAATTACAGAGAAATGCCCCAGTTTCCCCTGGGAAAAGGAGACTTCGACAGCAAGCTGCTGTCACAACAACTGATAGGAGTGAGACAGCTGGAAATACAGGTCCTTCTCAAAATATTAGCATATTGTGATAAAGTTCATTATTTTCTATAATGTAATGATGAAAATTTAACATTCATATATTTTAGATTCATTGCACACTAACTGAAATATTTCAGGTCTTTTATTGTCTTAATACGGATGATTTTGGAATACAGCTCATGAAAACTCAAAATTCCTACTGTGGAAGAACCACGGTGCTGGTATTATTGGACCTTAGTGCAGCATTCGACACTGTTGATCACTCCATTTTATTAGAGCGCCTGGAAAACTGGGTCGGCCTTTCTGGTACAGCACTCAACTGGTTTAAATCCTACTTGAAGGACAGGGACTTTTTTGTGTCAGTAGGTAACTTTACATCAGAGACACAAAAATCACATGTGGCGTTCCCCAAGGGTCCATCTTAGGGCCCCTCCTATTCAATATCTACAGGTCCTTCTCAAAAAATTTGCATATTGTGATAAAGTTCATTATTTTCCATAATGTCATGATGAAAATTTAACATTCATATATTTTAAATTCATTGCACACTAACTGAAATATTTCAGGTCTTTTATTGTCTTAATACGGATGATTTTGGCATACAGCTCATGAAAACTCAAAATTCCTATCTCACAAAATTAGCATATCATTAAAAGGGTCTCTAAACGAGCTATGAACCTAATCATCTGAATCAACGAGTTAACTCTAAACACCTGCAAAAGATTCCTGAGGCCTTTAAAACTCCCAGCCTGGTTCATCACTCAAAACCCCAATCATGGGTAAGACTGCCGACCTGACTGCTGTCCAGAAGGCCACTATTGACACCCTCAAGCAAGAGGGTAAGACACAGAAAGAAATTTCTGAACGAATAGGCTGTTCCCAGAGTGCTGTATCAAGGCACCTCAGTGGGAAGTCTGTGGGAAGGAAAAAGTGTGGCAGAAAACGCTGCACAACGAGAAGAGGTGACCGGACCCTGAGGAAGATTGTAGAGAAGGGCCGATTCCAGACCTTGGGGGACCTGCGGAAGCAGTGGACTGAGTCTGAAGTAGAAACATCCAGAGCCACCGTGCACAGGCGTGTGCAGGAAATGGGCTACAGGTGCCGCATTCCCCAGATCAAGCCACTTTTGAACCAGAAACAGCAGCAGAAGCGCCTGACCTGGGCTACAGAGAAGCAGCACTGGACTGTTGCTCAGTGGTCCAAAGTACTTTTTTCGGATGAAAGCAAATTCTGCATGTCATTCGGAAATCAAGGTGCCAGAGTCTGGAGGAAGACTGGGGAGAAGGAAATGCCAAAATGCCAGAAGTCCAGTGTCAAGTACCCACAGTCAGTGATGGTCTGGGGTGCCGTGTCAGCCGCTGGTGTTGGTCCACTGTGTTTGATCAAGGGCAGGGTCAATGCAGCTAGCTATCAGGAGATTTTGGAGCACTTCATGCTTCCATCTGCTGAAAAGCTTTATGGAGATGAAGATTTCATTTTTCAGCACGACCTGGCACCTGCTCACAGTGCCAAAACCACTGGTAAATGGTTTACTGACCATGGTATCACTGTGCTCAATTGGCCTGCCAACTCTCCTGACCTGAACCCCATAGAGAATCTGTGGGATATTGTGAAGAGAACGTTGAGAGACTCAAGACCAAACACTCTGGATGAGCTAAAGGCCGCTATCGAAGCATCCTGGGCCTCCATAAGACCTCAGCAGTGCCACAGGCTGATTGCCTCCACGCCACGCCGCACTGAAGCAGTCATTTCTGCCAAAGGATTCCCGACCAAGTATTGAGTGCATAACTGTACATGATTATTTGAAGGTTGACGTTTTTTGTATTAAAAACACTTTTCTTTTATCGGTCGGATGAAATATGCTAATTTTGTGAGATAGGAATTTTGGGTTTTCATGAGCTGTATGCCAAAATCATCCGTATTAAGACAATAAAAGACCTGAAATATTTCAGTTAGTGTGCAATGAATCTAAAATATATGAATGTTAAATTTTCATTATGACATTATGGAAAATAATGAACTTTATCACAATATGCTAATATTTTGAGAAGGACCTGTAAAGGAATTTCCCTCCAAAACAGATTTGCTCCACTACAGAATGAAAACCAGGAAAATGATCCATCTTCTGAGAACAATAAAAGATTTGATAACAACCTTCATTCTAAACAGTCTTCTCCTAAGCTGCCAGAGAAAAAGCGCCCCACCGGACCAAGAACCCTAATAGTGGGCAATACAGCTGTGGATGGGATTAAAAACTTCTGCAACAAGAAAAACACAGAAGTTCTGATTGGTACCAGTAACGTGGTCTCTGATATCTCAGAGAATATTCTTGCAATCACTGAAAAGCGCCCGTCTCTAGAAAACCTTTTATACACTGTGGAGCCATGGATGACGTGGCTAAGAAAAAATCAGAAGGATTGAAGGAGGATTTCACTCGTCTTCTGACTATTGTTGGAGGTCTCAATATCAAGGTGTTTCTCAGCGGACCCTTTGCACCAATTTTCTGTGGAGATGAGATTTTTTCCAGACTTCTGATGATTAATAAGTGGTTGAAAAAACTTTAAATTTATGGTTACATGAATTAAATGAAGCTCCCATTCTGATAGAGGCGACGCCTCCGAACTACAATTTTCTTTGTGAGAGCAGACAGCAAAGAAAAGGTGGAGGGGCCACTGTGTTTAAAGATTTATTAGAGTGTAAAAATTTATTTCTGGGCAAATTTGACTCTTTTGAATGTTTGGCTCTCCAGGTAAAGAGCCCGGTCCGAACCATGTTCTTGAATATTTACAGGCCTCCTAAGTCCAAAACAAACTTTTTCATTGATTTTCATGAGCTTTTATCTGTGATTTGTGTTGATTATGACTGTTTAATTATTGTGGGAGACTTCAACATTCACATGGACAATCCTGAAGACAGAAGTACAATAGATCTATGTGACACTCTTAGAAATGTTGGTTTGACTCAACATGTTAAACAGCAAACGCACAAACAGGGACATATTTTGGACTTGATCATCACTAAGGGTCTAAACATTTCCAAGGTGTCTGTAACTGATGTTCTTCTATCTGACCACTTTTCTGTTATTTTTGAAACCATCATCTCTAATGACTCAGTTTGCCAAAGAGACATGATAAGAAAACGCATCTTTAAGGACGGTGCTGCTGAAACCTTTAACCAGATTTACTCTTCTACCTCCACTTTGCCCTGTAACACTGTAGATGAGCTGGTAGATAACTTTCATTCTAAAATCTCGGACATCATTGATTCAATTGCTCAAATTAAAGTGAAAGTCATTTCTGGGAAGAAAATGTCTCCTTGGAGAAGTGCTCCACCAGTCAGAAGTGAAAAAAAGGAGTGTTGAAAAGCTGAACGCAGGTGGAGAAAGACTGGACTCCAGGTTCACTATATTATCTATAAAGAGATTCTATACAGATATAACCTACAACTGAAAAATGCAAGGGAATCTTTCTTTTCTGAGATCATCAGTAAAAACATTAACAATGCTGGTGCATTGTTTGCCACGGTCGACAGGTTAACAAACCATCCTGTAACTGTAGCATCTGAACTCCACTCTACCAGGGCCTGCAATGAATTTGCTAAATTCTTTACTGAAAAAACCCAAAAGATCAGAGGGGCAGTCAGAACATCCACATCAACTCCAGTACCAATGTTGTCTCCAACTAGAACTGATTTTGACAAAATTTCCCAATTTCACCAAATAAACTACAAAAACTTAGAAGAAATCGTACAGCAACTAAGCTCTTCTTCCTGCTGTCTCAATGTTTTACCCACAGCTTTCCTTTAGAAAGCTTTGCCTGTAATAACATCTGATTTAACACAAATAATAAACACGTCCCTTTTGTCAGGTGTTTTCCTCCAGGCCCTGAAAACAGCAATTATCAAACCTTTATTGAAAAAGAACAACTTGGACAAGCTGCTACTACAGAACTACAGGCCTATATCAAACCTCCTCTTCATCAGTAAGATTATTGAAAAAGCTGTATTTCAACAGTTAAACAACTTCCTAACAACAACCAACCGCTTCGATGTCTTCCAGTCAGGCTTCCTGCTCACCACAGTACAGAGACTGCTCTTGTCAAGGTGTTCAATGACATCTGTATAAATGCAGACTGTGGAAGAACCACGGTGCTGGTATTATTGGACCTTAGTGCAGCATTCGACACTGTTGATCACTCCATTTTATTAGAGCGCCTGGAAAACTGGGTCGGCCTTTCTGGTACAGCACTCAACTGGTTTAAATCCTACTTGAAGGACAGGGACTTTTTTGTGTCAGTAGGTAACTTTACATCAGAGACACAAAAATCACATGTGGCGTTCCCCAAGGGTCCATCTTAGGGCCCCTCCTATTCAATATCTACAGGTCCTTCTCAAAAAATTAGCATATTGTGATAAAGTTCATTATTTTCCATAATGTAATGATGAAAATTTAACATTCATATATTTTAAATTCATTGCACACTAACTGAAATATTTCAGGTCTTTTATTGTCTTAATACGGATGATTTTGGCATACAGCTCAAGAAAACTCAAAATTCCTATCTCACAAAATTAGCATATCATTAAAAGGGTCTCTAAACGAGCTATGAACCTAATCATCTGAATCAACGAGTTAACTCTAAACACCTGCAAAAGATTCCTGAGGCCTTTAAAACTCCGGGCCTGGTTCATCACTCAAAACCCCAATCATGGGTAAGACTGCCGACCTGACTGCTGTCCAGAAGGCCACTATTGACACCCTCAAGCGAGAGGGTAAGACACAGAAAGAAATTTCTGAACGAATAGGCTGTTCCCAGAGTGCTGTATCAAGGCACCTCAGTGGGAAATCTGTGGGAAGGAAAAAGTGTGGCAGAAAACGCTGCACAACGAGAAGAGGTGACCGGACCCTGAGGAAGATTGTGGAGAAGGGCCGATTCCAGACCTTGGGGGACCTGCGGAAGCAGTGGACTGAGTCTGGAGTAGAAACATCCAGAGCCACCGTGCACAGGGGTGTGCAGGAAATGGGCTACAGGTGCCACATTCCCCAGGTCAAGCCACTTTTGAACCAGAAACAGCGGCAGAAGCGCCTGACCTGGGCTACATAGAAGCAGCACTGGACTGTTGCTCAGTGGTCCAAAGTACTTTTTTCGGATGAAAGCAAATTTTGCATGTCATTCGGAAATCAAGGTGCCAGAGTCTGGAGGAAGACTGGGGAGAAGGAAATGCCAAAATGCCAGAAGTCCAGTGTCAAGTACCCACAGTTAGTGATGGTCTGGGGTGCCGTGTCAGCTGCTGGTGTTGGTCCACTGTGTTTTATCAAGGGCAGGGTCAATGCAGCTAGCTATCAGGAGATTTTGGAGCACTTCATGCTTCCATCTGCTGAAAAGCTTTATGGAGATGAAGATTTCATTTTTCAGCACGACCTGGCACCTGCTCACGGTGCCAAAACCACTGGTAAATGGTTTACTGACCATGGTATCACTGTGCTCAATTGGCCTGCCAACTCTCCTGACCTGAACCCCATAGAGAATCTGTGGGATATTGTGAAGAGAACGTTGAGAGACTCAAGACCCAACACTCTGGATGAGCTAAAGGCTGCTTTCGAAGCATCCTGGGCCTCCATAAGACCTCAGCAGTGCCACAGGCTGATTGCCTCCATGCCACGCCGCATTGAAGCAGTCATTTCTGCAAAAGGATTCCCGACCAAGTATTGAGTGCATAACTGTACATGATTATTTGAAGGTTGACGTTTTTTGTATTAAAAACACTTTTCTTTTATTGGTCGGATGAAATATGCTAATTTTGTGAGATAGGAATTTTGGGTTTTCATGAGCTGTATGCCAAAATCATCCGTATTAAGACAGTAAAAGACCTGAAATATTTCAGTTAGTGTGCAATGAATCTAAAATATATGAATGTTAAATTTTCATCATTACATTATGGAAAATAATTAACTTTATTACAATATGCTAATATTTTGAGAAGGACCTGTACATGCTCCCCCTAACTCAGATTTTAATAAACAACAACGTAAGTTATCATAACTATGCAGACGACACACAGCTATACGTTATGATGTCACCAGGTGACCATTAACCCATTCAGGCACTGGGTAAATGCTTAGAAGAAATCAATGCATGGATGGGCCAAAATTTTCTTCAGCTGAAGTAATAATCTTTGGACCAAAGGTAAAGCGTTTAAAAGTTAGCACACAGCTTCAGTTAATACAGCTGGAAACCACCAGTCAGGCTTGAAACCTGGGTGTGTTGATGGACTCAGACCTGAACCTTCAGAGGCACATAAAGACAGTAACAAGGTCGGCCTTCTATCACCTAAAGAACATCTCCGGGATTAAAGGACCTTGAAAAACTAATTCATGCGTTCATCTTTAGTAGAATTGATTACTGCAACGGTGTTTTCACAGGTCTGCCTAAAAAGTTGATCAGACAGCTGCAGTTGATCCAGAACGCTGCTGCCCGCGTCCTCACTAGAACTAAGAAAGTGGAGCACATTAGTTCTAAAGTCCCTACACTGGCTCCCTGTAGCTCAGAGAATAGACTTTAAAATACTTCTGTTAGTCTAGAAATCACTGAATGGCTTAGCACCAAAATACATTACAGACTTGTTGTCAGTGTATCAACCACCCAGACCTCTCAGGTCTTCTGGCTCAAATCTACTCTGCAGAACCAGAACCAGAACCAAACATGGAGAAGCAGATTTAGTTCTTATGCTCCACTAATCTGGAATAAACTCCCAGAAAACTGGAAAAGTGCCGAAACCCTAAGTTGCTTTAAATCAAGATTAAAAACTTATTTGTTTAGAGTGGCCTTTGACTGGGCCATCTAAACATTATTAGTTACGTTTTCAGTCCAATTTTCCTTTCACTTTCTTATCCATCATTCTATTCTCTTTATTTTATTTTATTTTTTAAATTACCTCTGTTGTTTGATTTTCTGTATTATTGTAATATTTTTCCTCATGTACAGCGCCTTGATGCCTTGTTGCTGAAAAGCGCTAAATAAATAAACTTGACCTGACTTTTGTTGGTCTTGAACCAGGATGCTGCTGGCTTACTGGTGTGTTTGGGTTGTTGTCTTGTTGAAACATTCATTTCCTCTTCGGCATCAGGCAACGTGGCCTCTTGAAGTATGTTGATATAGCCTGATCCATGATTCTTTGTATGCGATGAACCAACCTGACTCCACAGTAAGAAAAACACCCCCACATCATGATGCTTTAACCACCGTGCTTCATTGTCTTCAGAGTGGAATGTGGCTTCAGTTCAGTGAATGGAGGCTTAATTCATGAATGGGGTTGTCCAATGAACTGTCTTCTGTTCTTGGACTAGGAGAACAATCTGACCTTCACCCATTTACAAAATGTTTCTCCTTGTCTCCTCAGACAGATGGCACATTGTTTCCTCCTCAGCACGTCTTTCCTTTAACAGTGGGAGTTTGCGGAGGCTTCTTGCCAATGGATTAGCTTCATACAGACGTCTTCTAATTATCCCAGGTCTCACCGTTACCTTCAGACCTTCTCTGGTCACCCTGGAGTTGATCATTGGCTGAGTCTCTGTCATTCTGGCTGTTCCATCCATTCCAATGATAGTCTTTGGTTTTCTTCCACATCTCTCTGGTTTTGCTTCCATTTTAAATCCTTGGAGATCATTTTAGCCAAGCAGCCTATCATTCTCTGCACTTTTTTATATGTTTTCCCCTCTCCAATCAACATCCTCATCAAAGTTCTTCTGAACAATGTCTGGAATTACCAGTTTTTGTCAGGTTTTCAGAGAGAATGTATGTTCAACCTGTGCTGGCATCATCCTTAAATAAGGAGCACCTGATTGACTCCTGGTTCTCCACAGAATGGGACCTCTGTTACTGAACTCCACATTGTTGTTACTTCAAACATGCCTCTTTCAATCAATTATTCATTTACTCAGACTCAGGAGCATGCAGAGAATGAATGTTGGTTCTGTTGGGTTTCTATGACTCAACTATACCTACTAGTGAATTATTTGACTTGTAGTGATATGATTTCTACCAAGAACAGAGACTGATCTGGTTGTTCTAGTTGGACAGCTGTTACTTTGAACATAACTGTAGATACCAAAATGGCTGCCAGTTGTGTTAATCTACAGGAAGACAAACAAGAACAGACCTGCCTTCACAAGAACAGCCCTACAGATTTCAAATGTTTGATCATTAGTGGCAGGTAATTTGAAGAGTCCATTGTTTTGTGTCCATCACCTGCATCACGGTGAAATTAGGTTGATCTTATTTAGAGCAGAAGAAGAAGAAACATCTAGATTACTTTATTTTGTCGGTTTAGTCTTTGATTATGAGTAGACGTCCTCTGTTTTTTATTTAATTTATGTAGCTCCTTATTGCAGCAGGTCTTCTTCAAATAAATCAATTTAGTATCATTTTATTTTCTAATAGCATCAAACGAAATGAGGCGACATTTTTTCAGCAGATTAGTCCAAGAAATTATTGAAGAGAAACAGATAAAACATAACATAGGCACAATAATAAAGAACAGCATAATCCTACATTTAGTTCATGCAGAGGGTATGAGGATCTTTCACAATGTTCAGAGTCTTTGTTCCTGCAGGGATCCTGGACAGAAGATAGGGAGGCTCCAATAACCTTCTCAGCTCCCCTCACTATCCTCTACAGGGCAGAAAGGAAGCAGGAATGAAATCTCATTGTCCCGAACATATTAAGATTTGATGCCTTAAAGTGAAATCTTTGAAGGTGCTTAAACTCTGAGTTGTCTGAATGTAGCAGCTTGGAGAGCTAACAAACAGGCAGCTCATGGATGGATTTAAAAGCTTTCTGTGGTGAGCCCAGCCTGCCTTTAGTAAACCATTGCGGGGAGTGTGCTTTAGTTCTTAGCTTCTCCTGAACCCAGGTGGAATCCTGAGTTTTGTTTTAATATCCTGGGACAGAGAAACTGTTTTAGGTGGGTCATCCATCTACTTCTCAGTGAAGTTTTCATGCATGTATGAAAACTTCACTGAGTCCATTTCTGTGTCGACAGTAAGCGAACACACATCCATTCAACATGTTCCCCTTTAAAGTTAGTTTAGTCGTCAGTTTGTGTCTGGTGTACAAGAGTCCAACCACTGCTGATTCAGTTTACACGTCATCATCCATATATGGTTCTCATTTCCTGTTTTTAAGAGAGGCTTTTTTGTTGTAAAGAAGTTCTTCAAAAATTACTTTGTACTTACAATTCAAAAGTGGAATATTATTTATTTATGCATCATACCTTCAGGATTTTTAGGCTTTAAGCCTCAAATGTAAATTACCTTTAATCTGAGGTCATTAGTGATGATGGTAAAACATTTTCCACAGAGAAACTGAGTGAGACAAGGTAGGTCTTCAACATTCCCACCATGCTTCTTTGTTCCTTTCTGTGTTCTTACACACAGTAAACGGTTGACTATGATGATTCGCCCGTTAAATGCGGCTCCGCCTAAATCTGTGAATGTTTTTATAACAGAAACTGGAAAACCCGATTCTACCCAACAACCTGTTGGATAAAGAGTTTGGTGTGGAACCGATTACCAATCATAATGAGTGATCTGAAAATCAACATAATGTAGAAACACACTCATTAGACCCTGCACGTTGAAGATAAGCCCATCATCTGCATACAGGTCCTTCTCAAAATATTAGCATATTGTGATAAAGTTCATTATTTTTCATAATGTCATGATGAAAATTTAACATTCATATATTTTAGATTCATTGCACACTAACTGAAATAGTTCAGGTCTTTTATTGTCTTAATACGGATGATTTTGGCATACAGCTCATGAAAACCCAAAATTCCTATCTCACAAAATTAGCATATCATTAAAAGGGTCTCTAAACGAGCTATGAACCTAATCATCTGAATCAACGAGTTAACTCTAAACACCTGCAAAAGATTCCTGAGGCCTTTAAAACTCCCAGCCTGGTTCATCACTCAAAACCCCAATCATGGGTAAGACTGCCGACCTGACTGCTGTCCAGAAGGCCACTATTGACACCCTCAAGCAAGAGAGTAAGACACAGAAAGAAATTTCTGAACGAATAGGCTGTTCCCAGAGTGCTGTATCAAGGCACCTCAGTGGGAAGTCTGTGGGAAGGAAAAAGTGTGGCAGAAAACGCTGCACAACGAGAAGAGGTGACCGGACCCTGAGGAAGATTGTGGAGAAGGGCCGATTCCAGACCTTGGGGGACCTGCGGAAGCAGTGGACTGAGTCTGGAGTAGAAACATCCAGAGCCACCGTGTACAGGCGTGTGCAGGAAATGGGCTACAGGTGCCGCATTCCCCAGGTCAAGCCACTTTTGAACCAGAAACAGCGGCAGAACGCCTGACCTGGGCTACAGAGAAGCAGCACTGGACTGTTGCTCAGTGGTCCAAAGTACTTTTTTCGGATGAAAGCAAATTCTGCATGTCATTCGGAAATCAAGGTGCCAGAGTCTGGAGGAAGACTGGGGAGAAGGAAATGCCAAAATGCCAGAAGTCCAGTGTCAAGTACCCACAGTCAGTGATGGTCTGGGGTGCCGTGTCAGCTGCTGGTGTTGGTCCACTGTGTTTTATCAAGGGCAGGGTCAATGCAGCTAGCTATCAGGGGATTTTGGAGCACTTCATGCTTCCATCTGCTGAAAAGCTTTATAGAGATGAAGATTTCATTTTTCAGCACGACCTGGCACCTGCTCACAGTGCCAAAACCACTGGTAAATGGTTTACTGACCATGGTATCACTGTGCTCAATTGGCCTGCCAACTCTCCTGACCTGAACCCCATAGAGAATCTGTGGGATATTGTGAAGAGAACGTTGAGAGACTCAAGACCCAACACTCTGGATGAGTTAAAGGCCGCTATCGAAGCATCCTGGGCCTCCATAAGACCTCAGCAGTGCCACAGACTGATTGCCTCCATGCCACGCCGCATTGAAGCAGTCATTTCTGCCAAAGGATTCCTGACCAAGTATTGAGTGCATAACTGTACATGATTATTTGAAGGTTGACGTTTTTTGTATTAAAAACACTTTTCTTTTATTGGTCGGATGAAATATGCTAATTTTGTGAGATAGGAATTTTGGGTTTTCATGAGCTGTATGCCAAAATCATCCGTATGAAGACAATAAAAGACCTGAAATATTTTAGTTAGTGTGCAATGAATCTAAAATATATGAATGTTAAATTTTCATCATGACATTATGGAAAATAATGAACTTTATCACAATATGCTAATATTTTGAGAAGGACCTGTATAACCTAATGTTTTATATCTACCATCAACCAATAACTGAACCTGGGAAATCCTGATGCTCAAAGGTTGCTCAAACCTTTATCAGATCTATTGTTATTGGTACCACAATAACAATAGATCTGCTTTGGTTATGCAAAGTTCTGTTTAGGCATAGAGCATCTTGTTACTGGTTGGATCAGAGTCACCACCAGACACCTACCCTTCCATAGCGCTATTATCTCTTCCCAACGGTAGATTTCATGAAATGTGCAGAACCTCTTTGGTTATTTTCTAGTTTATCCTTGTTGCAATATATATTAAATCATCATTGTTTTCACAACATCATTCTGTACAATATCGCAGTCCCAAAGGACTGGTTCGACATATTTGATGGGACATTTTTCCTCTAACTGCATTCAGTCTTTATCTTCTGCAGCTGAAATATTATAAGGCTGAGAAAGTGGTGAGACAGGGTTGGGTCGTCAAGAAGCAAAATTACAATTACATTTTTTCCTGATATTATTCAGCCGTATTTTCCCTGATCAGCGCCGGCTCAGAATTATACATACAGGTTCTTCTCAAAATATTAGCATATTGTGATAAAGTTCATTATTTTCCATAATGTAATGATAAAAATTTAACATTCATATATTTTGGATTCATTGCACACTAACTGAAATATTTCAGGTCTTTTATTGTCTTAATACGGATGATTTTGGCATACAGCTCATGGAAACCCAAAATTCCTATCTCACAAAATTAGCATATTTCATCCGACCAATAAAAGAAAAGTGTTTTTAATACAAAAAACGTCAACCTTCAAATAATCATGTACAGTTATGCACTCAATACTTGGTCGGGAATCCTTTTGCAGAAATGACTGCTTCAATGCGGCGTGGCATAGAGGCAATCAGCCTGTGGCACTGCTGAGGTCTTATGGAGGCCCAGGATGCTTCAATAGCGGCCTTTAACTCATCCAGAGTGTTGGGTCTTGAGTCTCTCAACGTTCTCTTCACAATATCCCACAGATTCTCTATGTGGTTCAGGTCAGGAGAGTTGGCAGGCCAATTGAGCACAGTGATACCATGGTCAGTAAACCATTTACCAGTGGTTTTGGCACTGTGAGCAGGTGCCAGGTCGTGCTGAAAAATGAAATCTTCATCTCCATAAAGCTTTTCACCAGATGGAAGCATGAAGTGCTCCAAAATCTCCTGACAGCTAGCTGCATTGACCCTGCCCTTGATAAAACACAGTGGACCAACACCAGCAGCTGACACGGCACCCCAGACCATCACTGACTGTGGGTACTTGACACTGGACTTCTGGCATTTTGGTATTTCCTTCTCCCCAGTCTTCCTCCAGACTCTGGCACCTTGATTTCCGAATGACATGCAGAATTTGCTTTCATCCCAAAAAAGTACTTTGGACCACTGAGCAACAGTCCAGTGCTGCTTCTATGTAGCCCAGGTCAGGCGCTTCTGCCGCTGTTTGTGGTTCAAAAGTGGCTTGACCTGGGGAATGCGGCACCTGTAGCCCATTTCCTGCACACGCCTGTGCACGGTGGCTCTGGATGTTTCTACTCCAGACTCAGTCCACTGCTTCCGCAGGTCCCCCAAGGTCTGGAATCGGCCCTTCTCCACAATCTTCCTCAGGGTCCGGTCACCTCTTCTCGTTGTGCAGCGTTTTCTGCCCCACGTTTTCCTTCCCACAGACTTCCCACTGAGGTGCCTTGATACAGCACTCTGGGAACAGCCTATTCGTTCAGAAATGTCTTTCTGTGTCTTACCCTCTTGCTTGAGGGTGTCAATAGTGGCCTTCTGGACAGCAGTCAGGTCGGCAGTCTTACCCATGGTTGGGGTTTTGAGTGATGAACCAGGCTGGGAGTTTTAAAGGCCTCAGGAATCTTTTGCAGGTGTTTAGAGTTAACTCGTTGATTCAGTTGATGAGGTTCATAGCTCGTTTAGAGACCCTTTTAATGATATGCTAATTTTGTGAGATAGGAATTTTGGGTTTTCATGAGCTGTATGCCACAATCATCCGTATTAAGACAATAAAAGACCTGAAATATTTCAGTTAGTGTGCAATGAATCCAAAATATATGAATGTTAAATTTTCATCATGACATTATGGAAAATAATGAACTTTATCACAATATGCTAATATTTTGAGAAGGACCTGTACAGAGTCAAATGTCCACAGACACCCCCACAAATGTTAAATGTCCCTTTGCAGATCCCAGCCATCAACCAGATTCTGTCTTTTTACTGGCTCATATTTGACCAAGTTCTTGGCAGAATTGGTAGTTTATTTAAACTTGTTGGTTTCCTGCCACAGGCCAGATTTTACCCGTTGTCATCCATTCCTAGACCAGCTGCGATGATTGTTTGGGATCACAGCCAACTGTGTCCACTTTTCAACCATATAGCTGTTGATTTGATGTCAAGACTTTGGAGATAGCCCTCTGTTTTTCAGACTCTACCCACTTTGTTGTTAGGTAAAAACAGTATATTTAAGCTTGTGAACCCAGTTCCTGATTTCAATAATCCCTGCTGTTGTGTGTTGTCTCATTGTTTCCCTATTTAAGCTTCAACGCAGGCTACACATGTTAGCTGTTAAATGAAGAAGTTTCTTTTCCTATTTTTTCAAAACATCTTTCTGCAGGATATTAAACTAGTGGGACATTTTTCATATTTAGCAGCTACAGGGGTTGGACAATGAAACTGAAACACCTGTCATTTTAGTGTGGGAGGTTTCATGGCTAAATTGGACCAGCCTGGTAGCCAGTCTTCATTGATTGCACATTGCACCAGTAAGAGCAGAGTGTGAAGGTTCAATTAGCAGGGTAAGAGCACAGTTTTGCTCAAAGTATTGAAATGCACACAACATTATGGGTGACATACCAGAGTTCAAAAGAGGACAAATTGTTGGTGCACGTCTTGCTGGCGCATCTGTGACCAAGACAGCAAGTCTTTGTGATGTATCAAGAGCCACGGTATCCAGGGTAATGTCAGCATACCACCAAGAAGGACGAACCACATCCAACAGGATTAACTGTGGACGCAAGAGGAAGCTGTCTGAAAGGGATGTTCTGGTGCTAACCCGGATTGTATCCAAAAAACATAAAACCACGGCTGCCCAAATCACGGCAGAATTAAATGTGCACCTCAACTCTCCTGTTTCCACCAGAACTGTCCGTCGGGAGCTCCGCAGGGTCAATATACACGGCCGGGCTGCTATAGCCAAACCTTTGGTCACTCATGCCAATACCAAACGTCAGTTTCAATGGTGCAAGGAGCGCAAATCTTGGGCTGTGGACAATGTGAAACATGTATTGTTCTCTGATGAGTTTACTGTTTTCCCCACATCCGGGAGACTTATGGTGTGGAGAAGCCCCAAAGAAGCGTACCATCCAGACTGTTGCATGCCCAGAGTGAAGCACAGGGGTGGATCAGTGATGGTTTGGGCTGCCATATCATGGCATTCCCTTGGCCCAATACTTGTGCTAAATGGGCGCATCACTGCCAAGGACGACCGAACCATTCTTGAGGACCATGTGCATCCAATGGTTCAAACATTGTATCCTGAAGGCGGTGCCGTGTATCAGGATGACAATGCACCAATACACACAGCAAGACTGGTGAAAGATTGGTTTGATGAACATTAAAGTGAAGTTGAACATCTTCCATGGCCTGCACAGTCACCAGATCTAAATATTATTGAGCCACTTTGGGGTGTTTTGGAGGAGCGAGTCAGGAAACGTTTTCCTCCACCAGAATCACGTAGTGACCTGGTCACTATCCTGCAAGAAGAATGGCTTAAAATCCCTCTGACCACTGTGCAGGACTTGTATATGTAATTCCCAAGACGAATTGACGCTGTATTGGCCGCAAAAAGAGGCCCTACACCATACTAATAAATTATTGTGGTCTAAAACCAGGTGTTTCAGTTTCATTGTCCAACCCCTGTAGGTGGGCTTTGCAACCATTAGTCTGATGATCAAAACTCAAACCCTGCATGCAGATATCTACTTTGGTCATTTCTGTGTTACTCTTTCTTTCTTTTTACTGCAACATTTGCTGCGATTTTCAGTTGTGCATCAAACTTCAGTAAACTGTGGTTACTGCAGGCTGCCAGCAAAAACAGGGAAATCAGATAGTGGTTAAATTTAAAAAAAAGTAAAATCAGTTTAAACTTTCTGGAAACGTGTAACTATGTGAAAACATTATTTTACAGCGACATCAAACTCCAATTTTTTCTCAGCGGTTACCTTCTAAAGCATAGAAGGGTAAGCAGTGGCATTTGGATCCTCTCTATCAGACCCCTGCTGTCCTCAGATTAATAATACAAAATGCCCTAAAATAAGCCAATAATAAAACCAACCAAAGAAAGCAAAATCTAATTATTTAAAAGCCAGCGTTTGTGCTGGCAACAAGCGTCACGTTATTAGAAAAGAAAGTAAGAAAGCCTAAATGTATTCCTAAATATCTGCCGTAAAGATTATAATTTTTGATTCAATTTATGGCAGCCATGGTTGTTTAAATATGGTCCAGTTGGAGCAGATAGTTGTTTAAAACATCAGTCCAAACCCAAAGGAAATGTGTCACATTAACAGATTTTTAATAAATAACTCTTCCTTGACAGGAGCCCAACTTCTAGGCTTATAAGAGCAGAAAGCAGCAATATGCCTCAGTTTTTTTCAAATTAAAAAATCTGCCAATCTGTCATAGTGTGTTGTGGTTGTTTGCTTTTGTGATGACGGGAGCAAACAATTAGCCTCAGAAAAACAGTTTCCTGAAGTATTAAATCAAATCTGGTTCTATATTTCTTCCTGGGTTCAGGTTTTAGAGGAGTTTATTCGGCTTAAAAACGGACGATTTATGAACATGTGTACACAGTTTCCAAATGTGTGGCCAAATGGCAGAATTACAGAAACAACTCCCAGCCATCCAGGGGTAAACCCTGTGTTCAGTTTTAGGTAGGTTTGTAAAAATAACATCTTTCTTCAGTTAGTGTCAGATCCCGTAGGTTTTTGCTCCTGGTTTTAGCTGAAAAAACAAAAACCTTTCCCAAGCAGAAACCTAAAGTCCTGCAGATTACTGAAAGAACTTAGCTCCAAAAGCAATTCAAAACATTGTCTTTTTCTTCACTTTTTCAAGCCATTCTAAGTTTTTAAGTTCTTTAAATGTGTATTATTCTAATCTACCCATTTAAACATACATACAACCAAGTTTTTTGTATGTTTTTTAGATTTGAGCATGAAGAAGTAAAGCTATACGCTGATGACTAACTGCTGTTTCTGTGTCTTGTTCTCAGGTATAACCTTGAGTTTTCAGACCACCAGCGGAGGAGCTTTCATGCTGGAGGGCAAAACAACAACAGGATCTAATCTACACACACGTTTATATTTAATATTTATTACTGCTGCTCAATGGAAACAAACAAACACCACAAAGACTGTTATTCTGCTTCGATAGTGACAATGTTCGGATGACAATGAGAGAAGAAGAAAACCTGAATGTCCCGCGTCATTTGCACTATTTATCTTTTTTATACTTTAAAATCTAAATTTAACTTCTTTGCTTTCTTTGAACATGAACAAAAGTAGAAATTGTCCTTCAATCAGAAAATCCTTTTTGACAAGAACAATCAAATAATCACATCACCTGTCTGATGTTACAGGAGTTGAAACTGTGTTTGAACAATCTGGACTTTATAACGAGTCGTTTTAAGTGACTCTGAATGTTTTCTGATTGCTTTCTTCTGGAATCAGTTATCCCATGTGGCCTGTTGGAAAAACACCAACACTGACCTCACAATCACTGTACAAACCGGAAAACCTGCAAGTGTCTTATAAAAAAGCAGCTAAAGGACGTAAAACAGCAGAATTGCAGAGTTTAGTATAAACTGGATTTGTTTTTAACTGCAACAGGTGTTCAGTTTTTGTTTTCTCGTCTGGTAACCAAACATCCACCAGACCTGAGAAATCCCTCTGCTTTAAATCCTTCTTCAAGTTCGGAACTATCCTGAACTTCTCCAGATCTCCTATCCGAGAGTTTATTCTAACTCTCCCAGATAGTACAATCTATGAACTCATGAACAGATAATCAAAGACGTGTTGACAATATTAAGATGTGATAGAAAGCTCTGCAGGGATCCAATTTCTTTGCTCCTTTTTTCTTCCAGTGATCATCCCAGGTCTTTTCCCACACCTGCACAGGGCTGTTTATAGAATCAAGAGGAAAACTTGCCTTTTTACTGCCTTTTATATTTTTACCTGCTACAGTAAGACCTATTAGATAGTAAACATGTTCAGTTTAAATAGCTATGGTGTTTTTTATATTTGGTGTGCCAGTCAAGATCTCCAAGGGGAGGTTTTTGTTTTTTTCTAAATACTACATTTGAAACCAAAAAGTTGTATTTCCTGTGCAGTCATGCTGTAATTTAAACAGAAAACAATGCAATGTGTACATATCATCCAGATGACAGTTTTCCTATTTAATTTTGTCTGTTGTAAATAATTTTGTATTTAAGGAAGAGAATTGTATATATGTTATTTCTAATGTTTCAGTCAGAATCAAGAAATATATATTTTTTTCATAAATGAATCAGAAAATATTTCTCTTTGTGTTTATGCTTCCAATTTTTACTCCAGCGTTTCCTTCTCAGGGAACCAAAGACCAACAAAACTGGATTGGTTCTCCACTTCTTTAGAACTTTAGAACAAGCTGTGTAGCTGATTGATTAACCCGCTGCGTAGAAGGATGGTAGTACGCTAATGGGAACGTCTCTGCAGCCTTAAATAATGCTTCTTTTTAGAGGAATGAGCTTGTAAGGAGAAAGCAGATGTTATTCTGCTGATTTAGAGAAAACCTGTTTACAAGCGGCTTTTTTACCTTGTTTCCATCTCCATCAACGCTGCTTACTTTGCTCTTTCTCATGGTCAGCTAGATATCTCCTCAGCAGCTTGCAGTAGAGCTCCTCCATATGAGGAAGTGTGTCCTCTTCCACAGTTTTAGGCTGATCTCAGTTTCCAGCAACAATCCTCCATGTTTCAGAGAACATAAACGAAACTCCTTCCTCCTGCACAGGAGCAGCTCATACCAGGACCAGGACCACACACAGTGAGGAGGATGGTGAGGAAGGTGGAAACATCTCTAAATCTCAATGTTGGAGAACTGCAACAAGGAGCGGCATCTTGTGGTCATCAAGCCTCAACCTTTAGCTTCTATTTTCATAACTGTCAAAAAGCCTTTTCTGTCTTTAGTCAGCTGAGACTCAGCTTGAGCTTTTTAGCAACAATCGGATGGATGGATGGATGTTAAATACACAAACAGTGAATGAAACCTCTGAGTTGCTTCCAAATAAACCTGTAGATCTAAAGTTTAAACCAGATGTTTTACATACACTAAAAAACAACACATAGCCTTTTTCCTCCCTGACATTAAACCACACAATACATTTCCTGTTTTAGGTCAGTTGGGATTAACAAAATTATTTCTATTTGCTAAATTACAGAACAATGGGGAGATTTTAGAGATTTTGTCTTTACTTTTTAAAATGTTTCTATCTATTTCTTCAGCATTTCATAGAATTTCCTTTAAATAGTTTGACTACAGTCAAATGTTTTGGGTTTCATTTCTCAAAGCTCTTGCAACAGTTTGCTTGGATCTTGGCCCATTCCTCATGACAGAACCGGTGTAACTGGGTCAAGATTGTAGGCCACCTTGCACACACAGCTCTTCAGCTCTGTGTTTCTCTGGGACTGAAATCAGGACTCTCTGATGGCTGCTCTAAAACACAGACTTTGTTGTTCTTGGACCACTGTAACTAATCTGGTGACATGCTGACGGACATTGTCCATCTGGAAGAGCTATTTGTGTCCAAACTTTATCTTCCTGGCTAAGATCTTGAGATGTTGCTTCACTTCAATGTGGCTAAATTCTGTTGGGGTGGGGTGTGTGTGTGTGTGTGTGTGTGTGTGTGTGTGTGTGTGTGTGTGTGTGTGTGTTTGCATTAACAGCAACTGGTGTAAGGACGCCACAGAGGTCAGAAGCCATTGCTCCACAGACATGGAGTTTTTGACCACAAAATGTAGACTGTTCTACCAGCCCAGGGATTTCTCCATGGTCAGCATTTCCACTGTTCCTCCAGGCATTGACACAAAGAAAGCCCTGAACGAACTGTACCCCTCCATTATTGAAGTGCATACCTGGAGCCGGTTTTTATCGTTGCAGGAGATTTCAATCCAACAAACATGACATCAGCATGTGGATTTTGCCACAGGGGGAATGAATACTTTGGATTTGTCCATCACAAACTTTAGGACAGCATTTTAAGCAGTTCCTCACCCCCACCTGGGCTCCTCAGACCATATTTCTGTGCAGCTGGTCCCTGCATACAAACCCCTGCTCCTCACAGAGAGACCAAGTAAAGCAGGTGAGAACCTGGCCCAAGGAGGCTAAGGATGCAGCATCAACTAGGAGTATGCTGTCTCTGCATACATCCAGAAGTGCATGGAAGATTTGTGTGTGATGTGTGTTGGAGCACATCACCTTGGTTCTAAAGTCCCTACACTGGCTCCCTGTAGCTCAGAGAATAGACTTTAAAATACTTCTGTTAGTCTAGAAATCACTGAATGGCTTAGCACCAAAATACATTACAGACTTGTTGTCAGTGGATCAACCAGCCAGACCTCTCAGGTCTTCTGGCTCAAATCTACTCTGCAGAACCAGAACCAGAACCAGAACCAAACATGGAGAAGCAGCTTTTAGTTCTTATGCTCCCCTAATCTGGAATAAACTGCCAGAAAACTGGAAAAGTGCCAAAACCCTAAATTGCTTTAAATCAAGATTAAAAACCTATTTGTTTAAATTGGCCTTTGACTGGGCCGTCTAAACATTATTAGTTACGTTTTCAGTCCAGTTTTCCTTTCACTTTCTTATCCATCATTCAATTCTCTTTATTTTATTTTATTTTATTTTATTTTTTTTAATTACCTCTGTTGTTTGATTTTCTGTATCATTGTGATGTTTTTCCGTGTGTGCAGCACCTTGAGTGCCTTGTTGCTGAAAAGCGCTACATAAATAAACTTGACTTGACTTGTGATCAAAAACATCACCACACCAGCGAATCAAAAATCCTGGATGACCTAGGAGCTGCACTGCATGCTGAAGGCAGGGAATGCTGCATTTAAAATGGGGGATGCAGCTTCTCTGAGGTCATCCCTGGCTGACCTCAACCCTGCCATCAGTGTTGCAATAAACACCTACAGCCAGAAAGTACAGCGCTTCTTCCATGACCTCAAGAACCATAGGCGGATGTGAAAGCGATCCAGTCCATCACAGATAATAAAGGACCTTAACCAAAACCCTATAACCACACAGACTTGAACTCAGTCCATACCTCACCTGAATGAACCAGTTCTCAGGCTTGAGGTAGCGGATGTTCGGAGGACCACAAGAGAAGTTAATATCCAGAAAGCTGCAGACCTTAAGTCCAGCGTAGGCTGGCTCAGGTTGTTCCAGACATATTAACACCTCGCTGGATTAGGCCATCGTTCCATCATGTTTCTAGTCTGCCACCATCATTCCACCATCAGCAGCCTGTTTGACTCTGCCCAGTAACCTTTAATACCATCATCCCCCAGCACCTGGTCATCAAACTGCCCACCCCCGGTTTCAGCACCCTTATGGGTAACTGGCTGCTGGATTTTCACACCAACAGATCCTGGTGGGTGCAGAACAACACCTCCAACCTTTTCTCCTTGAGCCCCGGTTCTCTTCAGTGCTGTATCCTGAGCCCACTGTTGTTCACAGTGAGGACTCGTTTGGAAGGTTCTGACCAGCTGGCTCAAAACTGATTTCATATTGACATTAAATTACAGACAGGTGGAGTCTATTTATTGATCCTAAAAGCTCCAACAAGGTGGGAGACACACCTCGAAAACATCTAAAAGATTCATTTAAATCAAATGATGTTAAAAATCAAAGTTTCTAACATGAGGTGGGAAAGTCAGTAAAATAGCGGCGTGCATGAGTGAAGAATGTATGAGTAACGTGTTGTAACGTGCAAAATAAATAGACAGAGAAACACAATGTGACTGCATACCTGTGGAGGAGAGCAGGCAACAGTTAGTGATCCTTTATTTAGGTGAGTTGGAGTAAAGAGGGCTGGAAACATAAAAACCTGTTTTTATTTGTTTCATGTCCTAGTTATGTTTTAGTTTGTGTTGGTCTGAAACATGGAATCTCAATAAACAGATTCAGGTTTGTTGTTGGAATGTCAGAACGAGACAGGAATCCTTTTTCAGGCAGCGAAGCTGAACTTTATCTGGAAACGTTTTCAGCTTCCCAGATAAAACTGAGTGAAACAGCAGAAAGAGTCCAAAAAATCCTTTGGAGAACGTTTGATAAAAACCTTGAAAAACATCTCAGGAGGTTCTGACTGTTTGGAAGCAGAAGCTGAAGACCTGAGCCCTGGATGAACAGTGAGGGGTTTACAGATGAAAGAAGAGTGAGAGTGAAGATCTTCCACAGAGGAAACCAACACCTGTCATCACTCCGTCACCGTCTGCGACCTTTGACCTGCTCCCGTTTTTCCCTGCTTGTTTTGGAAATGAGCAGTGTGTCTGCGCTCAATGCTGACTGACGTGAAATGTGTGTGTGTGCGTGTGTGTTAGGGACAGGAATTAAGTGTCCTTCTCCTCCTTGTCCTCGACCTCTCAGACATACAGGAACTGCAGCTCCTTCCTTCATGGTGGACGAAACATGACCTTCTCCTTTTCTCTGGATGGTTTCAGCTTCATATCCACGTCATTGGTAATATTTATATGTTCCAGTCATTTAAGGTTCTTCTTATCATGCTTTTAATTGACTAAAATAGGATATCATTCATTGATTCATCTTCTATACCGCTTCTTCCGTAGTGGGTCATGGGGGAGCTGGTGCCTATCTCCAGCAGTCTATGGGCAGGAGGCGGAGTTCAGCCTGGGCAGGTCGCCAATCCATCGCAGGGCTAAAATAGGATATGAAGGAGCAAAGTAACAGATAAAACTTTGGTATGTTTGATTGAACAGTTGATAATAAACATAAGTTAAATATCCTGGAATGTTTAAATGTATTTTTACTGGGAGAAAGAGACACATTTTAATTGGAAGTGCCAGGAAATAGCAGGATCCCACAGTTATGGCAGGAACTTTTCTCTTTTAGCTTCTCATGGAACAAAAAAACATTTTTTCTCCTTAGAAGAGAAATCTCAGTTAATAAAACCTCTGGATTGATGTTCTTATTTCCAAGTCAGAACTAAAAACCAGTCTATGGTTTCACTTTAAAAACCTTCTTTTCTGTTAGGTTTCCAGGAACTGAAAACTGGTTCGAGTCGACAGAGCATGTTCGAGCTGGGCCACCATCAGATGGATGTTGGTGTGTTCAAAGGTTAATAAACCGAACAAAGGAAACAAAATGCTGGATTCAGACGTGAATTTCAAATTATCAAACATTCTGTAGTGAGATCTGGACTGCAGGCAGGTCACTCCCCTTCTTCCTCAGTCATGTCTTGAAAAGATGTGGTTCCGAGGCTCCATCCATCCATCCATCCATCCATCCATCCATCCATCCATCCATCCTACTGTGTTTGTTGGGTCTCTGGACCAACTGTTCCAACATGTCTCCCAGCTTGGCTGACAGTGAACATCTTGGCACAGCAGCTGTTTGAACTAGCCTGAAGGTCACTCAGTGCCAGTGAGGCAGTAGGTGGTTTTTCTTCCCAGTGCATTAGTTTTCTTCTTCTTTTTTCTGGCAGTATTGGTGCCGCAGAGGTCTTTGGGTCTGGACTCGAACTTGGGACTGCATCAAGGATCGAGGCCTCCTTATTTGGGTCTACTGCTACGACATGTGCCGCGTTGCCGTGTTAGATTTCTGGACGGTTTTCCAAATGAGTTAAATCTGGAATTCAATTGGATGCAAAGAGAAAAAGAATGCTTAAAGATAGCAAACAGGAGACACTGCACACACATCTGAGGAAACTGGATCCTTGCACAACTTTACACCTAAGTAGACAAATGCAGTGTAGCATACGGTGTAAACAGCGAACAAACAAATCTGACTAGCAGATCCCATTTGGTTCTGACCCGGCAGATTAAGGCTTCTTGATGATTCTGTGGTTCTGTATTGTTCAATATAAATCTCAGTTCTAAGCTAATTTTGAAGACAGCAACGTCCAATAAGGAACTGATTTGGGAAACGTGCGAGCCACACTGTCCTAGACTGTCATTAGAAAAAATAGGTTCTGATAGTTTTAGTATCAGTGAGAGAACCATCTCCAGGCTGGAGCTGCTTTCACATTCAAGATTTCCAATATGTTCTAATGAACAAACAAGCTCACATTCAGACTTGAACACATGATTATTATAACTAATTAATTCTAGTAAATCTTTTTGAATTTCCAAACTAGCACAATAAGATAATTTAAAGATATTTGATGATTACTGACACTCAGACAGGACCAGAGGTCATAAAAACATTCCTCCTCGGGAAGACCCAAGACTCCAAAAGAGGGCATTTTGAGGGTACACGGAGAAAAGTAGTTCCTGTTGGTGAAAGGTCAAATTTTGAGTGTTGTTGTCCCTTTAAGAAGTTTTGCTCCTTCAACACCTGCAGGAAAATAAAGTGTATCTTCTCAGTCTCAGGTGGTGTAAGAGCTGTTCTGTTCTTGGTAGCCTTTTAACTCTTTAAAACTGAGATTTTATTTTCACTGCAGACGTTTCAAGTCTTTTTGGATCAATAAACCTTTGATCCACTTATTTACATCTTATTTGCTCAAACTGCAACTTTCTCTGACTAGAGGAGACATAACCTCTGAGGCTGAAGGATCCAAAGCACCTTTGATATTAACTGAGGCATTTTATTAGACCTATACAGACACTGAGGTGGTTGAGCAATGAAGACCTTCTCCTGCTGCTTTTTGTGGTGAAGTAATGAATGCTCTCCGTATCTCACAGCCCTCCATGAAGGGTACAGGGTGACCGAGGATCCTCAAAGCCCCTAAAATGAGCTGTTGTGACCCGGGGGGGGGGGGGGTCAAAGGTTGTCCAGGGAGGAAGTGACAGAGTCATCTGATGAATAAACTGTGTCAGAGGTCAACAGTCTGACACTTTCTTCTCAGCACCAAATTTATGTGACTCTACAGAAAATAAGGTGGTGAAATGTTCTCCCAGAAACCAGCTTCTATTATAATTAAGGTCCACAGTAGAAGACATGAAACATCAAGTTGGCTTTAAATGTGTTTAAACATGTAATGAACAGAATAAATTATGTTAATTCAGTCAGCATTCTAAGGAACCTTCAGTGAAAGCTGAGCTAATCTGAGAGTCATCTTTCTCCTAAGATCATGTCCATGTTTTCAGCTGGTAGCTCCAGAAGGAATCAGTTTTCTAAAGTCAGATGTGTATCTCCAAGGATTTATTTCATTTAATGTCATCTTCTCACTCTCAACACTTAAAGGAGCTTGTTCGATGAGGGGACCATGCCATGAAGATTTCCAAGTGTTACTTTGTCCCATTTGTCTTGCCTGCTGCCATTCCTGGCCAAGCCCTGCACTGGTGGAAACCCATTCTCTTTGGTGAATCCTTATTAAGATTGCAGATTGCTTCTTTTAAAGACCAGGTCATTAATAGGCGAGTATTATCTGGATTGACTCCACCAAGGAATAAGGTGAGAAGGGAAACCTCCATGTCTGTAGAAATCAGATTTTCTGTGGTTTCCTTGGACCCGTTTTCGCAGCACGAAGATCAATGAAGCAAAACCTAAATTCTTATATAGAGATAAAGAGTTGAAGGTGAAGAGGGCAGACTGAAAATATAAATTTTTCACGCTATGCTGCAGAGGTGCTTTGGTGGTACAGTGGCTAACCCTGCTGCCTCACATTAACATAATCCGGGTCCAATCTTTCTATGATGAGGTTGCAGATTGTTCCAGTGCATGCATTGAGGGTTAGGGTTAGGGTTAGGGTTAACCCTAACCCTAACCCTAGATGTCCACTTCAGAATTTCTCCCACAGTACAAAAACCTGCATTTCTTTTGGTTAATTTGTGGCTCTAGGTTAACTGTAGGTGTGGACATGTGCTTCCTTGGTTACTGTGATGGTCTGATAACTTGTCCAGGGTGTCCTCTGCTGGAAATGCCAGCTGCCCCGTGCAACCCTGAACAGGATTAGTTGGTAAATGGATGGAGGAACCCCAGATGTCTAAACTGCAGACATCAGTTTTGTACTCAAATGTCTGCTGGATGTGTTTTCAAGTTCTTTTCCTCCTTTTAGCTCTAATTTCAACAAGCTAACCATCATCAGAGTGTGAACCTCTGCAGAGATGTCAGGTTAGTCCAACTATCACAAGATTTTAGAGGCTTTATTAGAGATTACATTAAAAACTGTTTTGGTGTTAAGCTGTGTCCTGGTTCATTTCTCAGGGCTTGGAGATTTTCTTATGCTTTAATGTATGATGGACCTGAGTTCAAAACATTCCCCTGAAAATGTTTTTTAAAGCACTAATACTAAGAAAAAGAGCTGTTAATCCAGACCATTTTAAAAGGACATAGAAAAAGCTGACTGCTTAGAATAAATAAATAAGCTGGTTCAGGAGTTTTGCACAGAACTCCCCTACTCTCATGGGATTGCTATAGATTTCCCAGCATCTTCCCTCCCTAATTTGATATCAGCTCTGTGACCTCACATCCACCTCCTCCTCTGAACGACCCGGTTGGTCACAGCTGGACCTCGTTGTTTTCAGTGGGTATAAATCTTTCTAACAGACTCAGGGGCCACCCGGCCCTCTGCAGGTTGCTGCACGGGAATCACAGGAGAGAGAAAGCTGTGTTTATCTTGCAGGCGTAATGTGCAGACATTCCTCTCTGGATCTGAGATAACTTCCTCAGCAAGTGACAGCTGCCAGAGGCTGATCCCACATGCAGGAGTTTTTGTGTTCAGTGATGTTCACAGCTTCTTCGTTTTCAGAATCACATTTTGAGCCAAAGAAACAACGATCTCTTCCATTTTCGCGTCTCCCTCCTCCTTGTTTCCGTCTTGCAGCCGACCTTTGACCCTGCCCACCGTGGGAACTTCGTCAGGAGGATGAGCTGGTGTGACGACCAGGGGGACATTACCACGGCGATGATGAGCCTAACAGACTCCCCAACACCTGTCGGGCCTCTCCCACACCCAACACAGACAGTCAGACAGGAGGCTGAAATTTCAAACTCCAAGATCTTAAAACATCAGAGCTGAAGATCCTTCTTCAGGATGTGGAAGATCACTTCATCCTACCTGTTTTTTACTGATTAGAGAGGTGCATTTGTGGAAACGCTGCAGGGATTGTTCCTCAAAAATCATCAAGAAAAATGTTTTATTTCAGATTTATTTGTTTTCATTTCTTTTATTGCCTTCAAAATAATCTGAATTTTTCACACTGTAAAAATAATCAAGAAAAAACAATGTCCTTCTGGACAGTTTTCCTTATTAACTTCAGAAATCAGAAAATTTTTATTTAAATTATTGTGGTTGTGATGTATTTAGTTTTTATCTTACGGAGTCTGGAATATGCTTCTAACAAGCTCTATTTGTGAAATTTATTCTCTCTATAATAATAAAAATAATAATGAATCATTTTTTTTCTTGTTAAAATAAAGCTATTTTGTTGCCATTCTGAATGCCATTTGACTGGCATTCAGTTTGTGATTAAACGATAGAGACAAGGTAAGAATGAAATGATCTGTTTCTGATCAGACCTGCAGATGAAGAACTTCTCCTTGTTTGAAAATGAAGCGTCTGTTTGTGTCTCGCAGCGTAACTCGACTCCATGACTCGGCCCGGGGACGACAGCAGAAAATTTACAGCCTGCAGTAAATCCCCAAAGCATGAGAAGAACAAGGAGACCCCCTGAGATGTTTGACCAGCAAAGCAGCCCTGAGTAGGAACCACTCCTGAGATGGACGGGATCAGAGCGGTTCCGGGTTTATACACATTCTTGGATTAAAGGCAATGAAACAATCTGAACAACTAGAATCTGGATGTTTAAACTGATTTTTTATTCCTCCCTCTTCAAACTCACATCTGTAATACCTAAGTCCATCATCACTCCTTTCATTTCTTTCGAATTTAAGCTCTTTAAATTTCATATTGAATGTTCGTAAAGTCAAGATTTCTTTGTTTAGATCAGTGGTTCCCAGCCTTTGTCCTCAGGGATACCTGTCCTTCATATTTTAGCTGCGTCTCCGCCCCAGCACTGATTCAGCTGCCACCAAGCGCTGCAAAAAGCTGGTAATCACCTATTTATTTACACCAGGTGTGCAGCAGCAGGGAAACACTTGAACCAAGGTGCCTCAGTTCTCCAGAGCTACCATCCTGCTGCCTTTAGATCAGGGGTGGGCAACTCCAGTCCTTAGGGGCCGGTGTCCTGCAACTTTTACTTCCTCATGTACAGCGCTTTGAATGTCTTGTTATTGAAATACGCTATATAAATAAACTTACCTTACCTTTTAGATGTCTCTGCTTCAACACACGTGAGTAAAATAATTAGGTCATTAGAAGAGATCTGGAGAACTTGACTGCTTCCTACGGAGGTAATGAAGCTGCTTGATTCAGGTGTGTTGGACCAAGGACACTTCTAACGGTTGCAGGACACCTGTGGTCGTAGCTTGGAGTCTGACCCCTGCTTAAGATCCATCTCTTCTCCAACACACCTGAATGAGATGAATATCTCCTTACCAGGCCTCAGCAGAACTGAATGCTGATGAGGGAAATCAGGTGTGTTGGAGAAGGATAGCAGGTCTCCAGGACTGGAGTTGGGAACCCAAAGTGGGTCCTGCGGAACGGCTTGGAGACCCATTAATATAAATGGTTTCAGATGGATTTTCTTGGATTACACTGTTATAATACAGCAGCCATGTTTCCCACAGGTCCACTTCAGCTCTGACCCGTCAGATCAATCACTCGTCCTGAATCTGATTTATGACGTTTGTTTATCGTTGAGAGAGGAATGCTGGGTGGAGCGCAGAGTTTATACAGCAGAAAGCAGCTGTCTCTGGATCTGACCCCAAACCTCCCTGGGGAAGATTCTTCAAACCCATTTTGAAATGGGCCTGAACCAGAACACAATGACAGAACCAACACACAGATCTATCATCACTGGTGGTGTTTAACAAGGAGCTAGTTGGCTGGAAGACGGCAGGGATTTCTCCTCAGGTTAACTTGGACTGATGGTGAGAGCTTCCAGAGAAACAATGTCCTGAGTGGGTCAGTACCACAAAATGATCAGCTGAGGATTTCACCAGGAAAGGCTGAAAATCAAAAATCCATCATCAGGTGCAGAAATCTTCTCTGTTTCATGTTCGAATTTAGTTACTTTGCACACCAGCAATAAGAGGTCCCTGAACCAGAAACCAGAACCTGAACAGGACCTAAGAATCAGCCGTGGAACCTTCTCTCACTAATCTACCAGTCAAACTGGTAAACTTGGACAAAAGTGAAGTTCACAATGGTTTAGAAGCTTCAGATAATATTTTTTCAAAGGTAGATGAAAAGGTTTCCTTTGGTGTGACCTGAAGTTAGGTGCAGAAACAGATGGAAAGTTCTGGTAATTCTTCTCAGGTTGCTGCAGATCAGAGATGTTTCATCACCAGATAGTGTGCAGCCATCTTAAAATCGTACACCCAAAAATATTGACACCCTGCTAGCGAAGTATCCAACCCTCTTTTACCAGCAAGACAGCCCTTGGTCTTCTCTACTAATGTTTCCCAGTGCTGGAGCATTCAGGGGCTGAACATCAGGGTTCTTCATCCATTCCTCCTAATCCTTGCACAATCTCTGTAGATCATCCAGAGTCCGGATTCTTCTCTGATGCTCTCTTCCCTTCAGGGTTTCACTCAAGGTTTAGATCTGTGGGTTGAGGTGTCTACGGAGGATGGCTGTTCTTTGGAAGAGAAACAGGCCCACAGCATCACAGATCTTCCACAATACCTTATTAATTCAAAGCTCCCAGCTCCCAGTTAAGGTCCCAGCTGTTTCATTAACTCCACATGTTTATATTTGTGATGGTAGGACAGGAAAGGCTTTTTCCTGAAATCACACCAAAACAAGAAGAGTTTCTGATTTTTGTTTTTATCTTCATGGTATGTTCTCTGGTCTTACCCATTTTGAAAGGTGAAAATAATAAGCAGCAGTTATTTAGTAGGAACTGTTAGGACCGGCAATAAGTTTGGTACCAGACACTGTGTTACAAATGCAGGATTTAATTCCTGTTCAAATTCACTTCTGCTCCAGAACATCTGTGGAGTTGACGTCTGGACACAGAATCTGGGAATCAGGAGGAAGGGTGTGAGAACTTTTGCAGCAGTGCACAGTGCTTCCTGTAAAAGTTTGGATACAAGCAAATTCAGAGATTATGTTTATTTCAGTTTTGAGCCTTGATTTCCAGTAATGTGAGCTCAGCAGAACAGAGGAAACTGCTCCACCTTGGACTCCGCTGATAACCTCTCTGCAGACACTCAGCAGTCCCAAACAAATGTGCTGAGGTGAAATCATGAAGGATAACATCCATCATGAACCCTGCAGAGAGGTGACCTGGAGATGACTGATTTCTCAAAAATCATGCTCAACCTTCAGTTATAAAAACATGAGGAAATAATCATCAAATATTTACTGAAGTGAGCAGATAGTGTGAAGGAGCTGCAGCACATTTAGACACAGTAAGAAAACAGGAAGAACAGCGATAAAATCAGCTGCAGCTAATGGAGGGGTTTTCTACCGCAGCAGCTTCCTCTGAGGGACTCTGTCCATGAGAGATTTCCTCTTCACTTACTTCTGTCTTTCTGTGGGACTTTGCAGACTCTGGGTTTTGGTTCTGCTCAGAATGATGTCAGGTTTGGTTTCTGTGGAGAAAGATGGCTGTTGGCCATAGAAGAAAGGAGTAGGTTCAGGACCAAAGAGATCCAGAAGGTCTGCTCAGATTAGTTCCTGGTGGTTCCACATCACAGCGAGAACATCCTGGCAGCCTGGAAACTTACTGTCGGGGCTGGAGTTTCTGTTGTATGTTTTTGTCTGTGTTTTTTCACTCCCAGTAGGCGCTAGTGCTCAGCAGTGGTGGAGACAGGTGTTTTCCATCTCGGTGATCGAGTCCTGGAGTACTTAAGCAGGAAGCAGCCAGCAACACTATGACATTTACCTCCTAATGAAACCTTTGCTTTTAAATCATAGTTTGTATTAAAATGTTAATTAGAATAATTTCACAGGAAGAATAATTTCCTGTGAAAAACATGATTTGTTGATTTGTTTGATGAAGTCACATTTTATTCAAATTCAAGCCAATATTCAGAAAATACAAAATAATTTTTATAGATAAAATGTTCACATAATAAATAAAATACATAGAAACCATCTAAAATGAATTAAAAGACAACTAGAATAAAGCAGGAAAATAGAAGTTGCCCAGCATGTGATTTTAAGATCTGTGAGGTTGTTATCAAATCTCCTGAATTTTCATTCAAACGTCACAAGTCGAATATGAAAAATCTAAAAACACTTTTCAAATGACTTTCAGGAATAAAATTAAAGTTTTGAAACTATAAACTTTTTTAAAATAACAGCCTGGAATAAAATAAGTACAGATCCATACATTTACTAAACTGGGTTTGCTGGTAGAAATGTGGAACACCAGTACTTCTTCTGGGTTTTAGGATGTTTTGTTAAATTAACAGTGGACTCATTTATTCAAAATAAATATTTCAAATTTTTTATTATTTTTCATAAAAAACGGAATCATCTAATTGAAGCTCAACTCGCTTGCCAGAACCAGGACCTGTAACCGGGCTGTACCTGGCTGAGGTTTGCAACTGCGGACCTGCTGAAGGATCTTGCTGAGTGCTGGACGGACCTGTTTGAGGATCTCCTCCTGTCCACTACTGCAGAGTCTGAAGATAAGAAAATGTTGCAGAGGTTGGAACACCTGGAGTGGATGAATTCCGTTGAAGGTTCTGGACATTGTCCAACCGTCATGATTGACAGTCTCTGTGGTGTTGCATGTGAAACTGGACCACCTGAGGTGTAGAAGACTGGGGGAGGACCAGAGAGAGTTTCCCGGAGACCAGAGGATCCCACCTCTTTGGGAAATCTTAGTCCAGGATGACGGAGAGGAACCTCGGACTGATTCAGGAGGAACATCAGAATTTCACCAGGTCTTTGAAAGTTGTACCGCATCTTTCTCCACTAAACCACAGCACATCAGCGGTAATGATCAGCACCAAAGTATTGTTCTGTTGGAACTTCCTGTACGTCCAGGAAAAGTCCCAACCTTCCCAGCACTGATCCAGTTAACGACAAGTCCTTCCTACTGAACCACCGCCCCAGCTGTTTGGTTCAGTCTGGGCTCCATAAACTATTCAGCGTGTGTGAAAAATGAAATAAAATAAGTTACTCATTTAAAATGTGTCTGAAAGAAACATTAGATGGTTGTAGAGCTTTGAACTAAAGGCAGGTGGTTCCAGTAAGTCTCTTATTGTTTGTTCATTAGTGGAATTTAGTGTAAATTGTGTAAATTTATTTGATTCCTTACCAGGAATCCACTCAACATCCCAGAACTCAGTCTGGCCTGAACTCTACATCAGAAAACCTGATCTCTGCTCAAAGAACTTGAAACTGTTTTACTTTCCTGAACATGTTCTGATCCGAGGTCTATTGTTGTGCAAACTGCCCCAGCTTGGCTGACCTCCCTGTGTCCACAGCAACAGGTTACTCTGGACATCCTGTCCAATGGAAGCTATTGTCCACAAGTCCTCAGCCTCCTTTTGCTTTCTGTTTGTCATCATGTCTTTCAGAACTCGACTGCTTCAGCTGCTGCATTTCAGAAGGTCCTAGTTGCTGTTTACCTGAAGATACAGCTTCAAAATGTCCACTGGTGGGTCAGTTGGTAGAGTGGGGACCATGTGCAGAGGCCATAGTCCTCAACATGGTTGTCCTGGGTTCAGTTGCTGGTCTCGGGCCATTTGCTGCATGTCTTCTTCACCCTCTTTCCTGTCTGATTCTCGTTCCTGTACAATAAATGGCACTAATAATGCCCACTCTCTCCAGAAGAAGTGGTCTGAGCTGCAGGTTATATGGATGACGGGATGTGTTGGGTTTGAGCCTTACAGCTTTTTCCTTGAGGGCTGAAAAGTTCAATTTTAGTCTCATCTGACTAGAGCTCCTTCCTCAGTATATTTGGGTAGTTGCTCATGTTCCTTTTGGCAAACTCAGAACATGCCTTCTTGTTTTTAACACTAATTAATAGCTTTTTCTGATCACTCTTCCATAAAGCCCAGCTATATGGAGGCGTATTGTGGTCCTGTGGACAGATATTCTAGTCTCTGCGGTGGAACTCTGCAGCTCCTCCAGGGTGACCCCTTGGTCTCTTTGCTGCCTCTCTAAATAATGCCCTCCTTGCCCAATCTGTGAGTTTTGGTGGGCTTTTCTTTCTTGGCAGGTTTTTTGTGGTACCATGTGCTTTCAATGTGAAGATGAGGGATCTCATGGAGCTCTGGGGAAACATCTGGATATTTGTATAACTCCACCCCGACTTGTACTTCTCAACAACTTTGTCCCTGACTTGTCTGGAGAGCTCCTTGGTCTTCATGGTGTGATGCCTCCTGCTTGGTGGTGCTGCAACCTCTGGGGCCTTTCAGAGAAGGTGTTTTACTGATCATGGGACACTGAGACTGCACACAGGTGGACTTCATTTCACTAATTATGGGACGTTTGAAGGTAATTGGTTGCACCAGAACCTTTTTGGAGCTTCACAGCCTCTATTTATTTCTCTCATTTCACTTCACCAACTTAGACAATTCTGCGCAGATTCATCACATAAAATCAGATTAAAAACCGTATGGGAAGAAACTTGTGCCATCAGAAACTGAATTTGAATTTCTCAGACTGAATCTGTATTTGTGTAATTTGAAATTAAAGGCATTGGTTTGAAAATGAATTTCACTTAATTGAAACTGAATTAATTTGCTCTGAAAATGTATTTTGTTGAACTGAAAATTCAGTTTCACTACTTTTACTTTCAGTTCTAAAATTCAGTTTTTGTGTCACACATCTCGGTCCTTGAAGCCACAGATTAATCAAACACAGATTCACGGATGTCATTCACTATTGCTGCGTCCAAATTGAGGGGCTGCATTCTTTGCAGGACGCATTTGTTGGCCGATTACATCATTGTGAGGCAATGAAGTCTACAGCTTCGCAGGCTCCTCCAAATAGGGCCGACAAATGCGTCCTTCTTTTCCCCAGATATGAAGGATGAGTCCGGTGTATCCTTCGTGGGCCACTCTATCCCATGATTCATTGCGGGTCAAAGTAGATTGCGCTAACGGAAGTAGCAAAGCCTGGAGGAGAGAGAAAAGTTGTGAATAAAATTGGACATATTGCGCTTTCTGTGGAACAAAATGAACTTGTTTTTAGACTAGAATGTAGCTGTGTAAACCTGAAATATCTGCTCGGTTTATCAAGATTTTGCTTAATTCCACACGTGCTCCGACGTGTTCGGAGACGTGCGGTTCTGCTGCCCTGACACCGGGCTCACTGCCGGCTCGCCTCGCCAGCGCACAGCTGACCGGGGGGTTGAGGTGTGATGAACCCCGAGAGATCAGCTGGGTTTCCCCGATGGATGGAAGTTAAACACAGATATAAATCAGTCAGATTATATCTAATGTTGATGTTTGGTTCTTTTATTTTTATGCTCTACAAATAAACTGATTTAAACGTTCCTAAAGTTAAGATGTTAGTGTTTAAATTGTTACATTTTTACAAATAGATTTACAAATCGATTTTGTATTTTTTTTAAATCTATGAACACAAAACTTTAACAATTTAAATGGCTGAATAATAAACAATATTTTAAAACAAGAAAATGAGCCATTAGGGCTCCATTTGTTCGGCTTCACAGCTCTGTGCTTCACGCATGTTGCTAGGTAACATAAGTTACGCTCAGGTAAAGGCGGGAAACGCAGACCGACGTAACACCGGCCGCACCATGCTGATCTGGCATGTTTAGCTAACAGCTACAGGTAGCATAAGTGTTGCTGTTTGACCATCATTTGTTTACATGATTTCTTATAGATACTCATTTGACTTGACTGTCATCCGCCAAGCTCATGTAGCTGCACTGCTGCAGCTCAACATGCCGTAAAGGAAGTTTAACCTGATGTGAAACGTAAATTGATGAATCTGTGTTTGATTAATCTAAGGCTATCCTCAAGGACCCGGATGTGTGACACAAAAAACTGAATTTTAGAACTGAAATTGAAAGTAGGCAAACTGAATTTTCAAAACAACTAAATACATTTTCAATGCAAATTAATTCAGTTTCAAACCATTAAATTCAGTTTTCAAACCAATAAATTCAGTTTCAAATCAATGCATTTAATTTCAAATTACACAAATACAGATTCAGTCTGAGAAATTCAAACTCAGTTTCTGATGGCACAAGTTTCTTCCCATAAAACCGTTTCAATTACAGGTTGGAATGTAACAAAATAGGTAAAAATGTCAAGGGGGTGAATACATTTTTTCACACCATTGTAGCTGTTCTATGCCTTTAATATCTGTATTTTAACATTTATTTCTTTTATGCAAAGTTTTTCTGCTTTGTTGTTTTCTCACTGTCTTTCCTTTGGCATCCTGTAAAACTCTTTGGATCGCCTTGTGTACAAATCGTTCTGGAAAAGTTAACTTACCTGTTGTAGTCCCATAGTGTCCAAACATTTTGTCAAGAGTACCAAAATCTTGAAGTGAAAGGGACAGGAACTCGACAAAAACTCTTTCTAGTTTTAAAATTGGAAAACTCATTTTATCACAGTTTTTCTTGCATTTTTATCTGCCCAGCAATAAACTCATGAAGCAACATTTTAATAAAAAGGAACAAAGTTGCTTAATGTTTTGTAGATAATTAGGTGACTTTTAGCTGAATGTTATCTCCAATGTTTGCCTTAAGAAAATAAATGGCAGAGTAAAGCTCAGAGAATTGTTGTCTTCCTGTTTAACAGGAAATTGAAATAAAAGCAAACAATCTGGTTAATAAAAGACAAATAGTTTGTGTTGCTTCTAACATTTTTCTTTCCAGGAACATTTTAATCTTTGAGTGAAAATCTCTCCAGACAACAAAGTGTTAATTTGCATGAACTGCCTGTTCTGGGGGGTCAGGGGCCACATAGAAACATTTAGAGGGCCAGAATTGTCCCCTGTGCCCCATTTTGGACACCCCTGGTATACTGTGTGTTTGTACTCTCCTCTGCATCATTCAGGAACATCTCCAACTAGCTCTCATGCCTGCATGCAGAGGGCAGAGTCAAACACGCAGGGCATATTACCACCTGTTTGGATCTGTGAGTGAGGGTGTGTCCAGGGAGGGGTCAGGTATCCCCTCACTTTCATGTGGACTGAGATGTATGAAGGAAATGTGCTCCTCGGATTCATCAAAACACAGCTTCAGACATCTGGATTTGTTTGCGCTTACACAGTTTTCCTGATTTCAACCTACACCCTGTTTCCGTGGGAAATCCCTGTAAGACACAATCACTTATCCTCAATCAAAAACCTGACCATTAGTAAACTCCCAACCTCCACTCAGAGCTCAGTTTTCTTAATGAAGCTCTTTATGCCTGCTGCACAGGTCATGAAACAGTTGAATAAGACAACTTCATTACTGAGGACCTCCACGCAGATGTGGAGCAAACCCCTCTTTAATGGACTTCTGCTGCTCCTCTTCTGCAGCGTCTAACAGTTTTTCTTCCAGGAATTTCCTGGATTTAGCTCCATCCATCTTCCCATCAACTCTGACTAGCTTCCCTGTCCCTGATGAAGAAAACCATCCCTACAGTCAAACATGGTGGTGGCAGCATTGTGCTGAGGAATGCTTTCCATCAGCTGGGACAGGGAAGCTGGTCTGTGTGGAGAACAGGTGGAGCTAAATGGTGTATTGATGATGATGCTGGGTGTCAGTTTTCTGCCACAAAGGTTTTGCTTGAAGCCAAAAAGATCAGTTTTGGTCTCACCTGAGTAGACCACCTACTTCTACATGTTTGACGTATCTCCTAGATGCTCTCCTTGCCCAGCCTGTCAGTTTAGGTAGACCTCCATGTCTTGGTAGGTCTGCAGTTGGTCCATCCTCTTTCCATGTGCAAATGATGGGTTTAATGAGAGCTCTGGGAGATGTTTAAAACTTGAACACACACGCATATGATAGTAAAATCACATATTTACATATAAAAATAAGAGAAATGCAGTATTTTGAAATCTTGGTTGCTAAATTAAAAAACATGTTGTAACACATCAAATCATCTGAACTGTGTGGTAAATAAAACCAACAAACCATAAACTACATTGTTTCATTTCTTTTTAAACCAGAGCTAAAAGTTATAAAGCTATGGAAACATCCCTAAAAATAAAACTAGTTATGTTTTGTTGTGGCAACTCCTCCTGTGGCTCCCATCAGGCCACCCATGAAAAAACGTCTTGGAGGCGCCCATGTGGTGCCGACCAACGGAAGCCAAACTTCTTTCATTTTCATACGTAAAAGAAGTTAAAACCTCAGAGTTGTCCATATTATGCCTTTCTTTGTGTTGGTGTGCAGTTTAAGGGTTGTTATGTGACAAACAGAAGTGTATTGGCCAGTTTGGTTAATATTATAAAATGATAAATGGGTAGAATATTCTTTAGCACATGAGCAGACCCAGTTTTAAGTGTGAATTGTTGGGAGTATGAACTGGAGCCTCCATGCTCTGATAAAACAGGGCTAGCCACTACACCACCATGACACAGTGGGCATAAAAAATCAGCATCACCGAATCATTAAAGGTCATAATGAGAAGCCAGAGTCTGGCTCTGTCACTTCATGAGAGGTTACAGGGAAAGAGGAACCTCCCGGTCCACTCTGACCTTCAGTCTTCATGTTGAGGTTCTTGTTTTTCCTGGAAGGCTCGGTTTGCAGTTGTCACTGTAACGTTTCCCGTGCATTTCTGTACTGCTGCAGTAGTTTCCCAATCTCTGACTGAAACTGGAGATATCCTATTTCCAGCAGGTCTAAACGTGCAGCACCAGTCGAGCCAGAAGTCCATGAAGGAAACGTTCAGTGTTACATTCCTCTGCTGAACGGGTCGAGCCAGAGTTGCTCATTTATTGGATCAGGTGCCTATCTTCTTGAGGCTTTGTTGATGGATCCTTGATATTTTGCTGCTCATGAGCTGTTTTTGAAGCTCACTGAAATCCTTCTCATGAATGGATCATATTACAGCAGAAAGGTTAAATGTCCCACACACTTTCTGTATCCATTAGGCTCCTGGCATCATTCAGGCTCTTCTTATCAGAAGTGATGGTGTTTATTTAAATTGGTTGGTTTTCACAATTTTAACAGGATTAAGCTTAGAAGTTAGTCTGGTTTATCCATTTCACAACCAGCTCGGATGAATGTGTCTGGAATCGTCATTTCTGAACGCCCAACTGTCTCCAACTTTCAACCATAGTTGCTGATTTGAGATGAAGGTGAAGAATGTGGAGGCAGTATTAATTAATTCAATTCAATGTTCAATGCAATTCAGTTTATTTATACAGCTCCAATTCACAACATATGTCATCACAAGGCACTTTACAAAGTCAGGTCAGATTCTAAGCCAATGACATCCATTCAGCCAGATTCCTAGAAAGAAGAGCAGCTCCATCCAAAGTGGGATGGATGCCGTCTCTCCGGATCAGACCAGGTTTTCTCCAAAATGTTCGCCAGTTATAAATGTAGCCCACATCGTTTTCTGGACACCACCTAGACAGCCAGCGGTTGAATGACAGCCTGCGGCTAAACATGTCGTCACTGGTCAGATCAGGAAGGGGACCAGAGAAAAGAGTCCAACATTGTTTTGGCAAACGTACACACCGAAGCAACACTAACTTTGGTGACCTCCGATTGACGTAACCGGGTGTCATTACCACCAGTGTGAATAACAATCTTACTGTATTTACGCTGATCCTTAGCCAGCAGTTTCAGGTAGGATTTGATGTCGCCCGTTCTGGCCCCTGGCAGACATTTGACTATGGTCGCTGGTGTCTCTAGTGCCACGTTTCTGACTATGGAGCTGCCAATTACCAGAGTTGGCTTCTCAGCGGGTGTGTTGCTGAGCGGGGAAAATCTGTTAGAAACGCAGATGAGTTGGTGGTGACCTGTGGGCTGGGATCTAGGACTATGCTTTCTACGTACCGTCACCCAGCCAGCCTAAGGCCCCGGCTGCGCGGGCTCTGCTGGAGGACTGCTACGGGGAGCTACCCTTGGTGGCTCCGCGCTGGCTAAGGGGCCTCGGCTATCTGCTGGTTTTTCAAGAGTTGATGGGGAGATTCCAGAACCAGACCCCCGACACAGAGACTGAGGTCTCTGGCTTTTCAGTCAAAATCAGGAATATTCAGGTAATCTCCAGCATAAAGAAATGTTTTCCACAGTGTAAATTGTGATCAGAGATTCAATTTTAGCACACTGTTATCAACTATTATATATTCAGCCCGTTGAAAAAACCTTACTTGTTTTTGAGAAGTAAAAACTATACACTTACGTAAAGATATACATTTTAACCCTGAAATATGAATATGGCTGAATATAATAATCTTTGTGTTAACAGTTGAAGCAAAAATCGTATTTCTATTTAGGCTACATGCAGATTACAGTTAGAAACTTAATTATTATAATAATTTTGTTATTTCACCAAGATAACTCACAAAGATCCATTTATTAGGGAATTATTTCAGTATTTATGTACAGTTATATTCTTTTGTTTTATGTAGTTAGTTAATAAAAAATGTTTATATGCCTTAAATCTTTGTCCTTTGTTTTATCATAATAATAATCAACTAACCAAAGGCAAAATCATGAAATTATTCAAAGATCATAACATTTCAAGTAAAGTATCGGAATCGGCGATTCTAGCCTTGTATTTATTTGGAATTGGATCAATACCAGAATTCCCAGTATCGCACACCTCCAAAGAAAGCCCAGACTGAATGGGCTATGATTGATCCATTCACTGCACTGTCTGTTCAGAGCTCAGTCTAAGTTCTGCAAAGTTGTTTCGGCCTTTTTACAGCTTGGTGGACAAAGTGCATGCTGGGATTACAGGATCTTCCCCCTTTTCCATTCCTTAATGTGTAAAGAAACAGGCTGAGAAGATGAGGACATCAGAAGGTTGGAACTGTTGGAACCTTTTCCATTCTAGTATATTGGTCGGTTATTAATAGAAATAACATTGATTTGGATTCTGCTGTAAATCCTCGGTCAGCAGCCACAGGTAGCCGTATGTAGCAGAATTAAAGCACTTATATTTAGAGTGATTTTTTTTTCTTCCATGTTCCTTGTATTTATCATTACGTACATCAGGAAACAGCATGGTTAGGCTAGGATGGATACGCCTGAACACTTGTCAGTTTGGGGTCAATGCTTCCAGCAGGACGCAACATTCTGTCCATCTGAAACATGCGTTGGGAACCTGTACAGCAAAGAGTTAAATCATAAGATGTGATTCCAGGGGGCGCTGTTGAGTCTGTCAGACTAAAATATTCAGTCATAATTCTGTCATCAGAATATTATTCTGATGACTGTTTCCAGAAATGTGATCATACTGGATATTAAATCTTAGTAATCACAACTAACTTTCTGACACTTCAGAGTATTAAAACTTTAAACACTGACAACCCTGAAATGCAGAGGGTTACATTTTGTGAAAGCTTTTATCAAATGTGACCATCATGACACGGAAAGGAAAAGGGTTTGAACCTCAAAGCAAACCTAAAAATTTCATGGCTGCCTTTCCTCTCTTTTTGTTGTAGAAAAAAACATTTTCAGCATTAAAACACTGGATTTCTGTTGGTAACCGTCTCAATTAGGTTCCACTTGGGTAACTCGTTCACATAACAGCTATCAGTGTCAGCGATCCTTTACATTTCAGGGGAACTTTAGGGGTCAGCAAAATAAACATAAGTACATTTCTATAAAGTTGTTGTCCCACTGAAGTTACATTAATTTCAAAAGCTTCTGCGATTTGGGTCAAATGCAGAAGTTTAATTTATGTATTTGGCTAAATCTTTGCTTTATTAGATTAAACATGCTTATGTGTTAGAATAAGACAGAAATGTCACAGTCAAGAGAAATCAGATCCAATCAGGAGAACCTGACACACCAAACAAGCCACCGAGTGCAACAGTGAAAACAAGAACTGAGGCAATACACCTTACCCAATCAGGATCTTTATTAATGAAATGATAAAACTGGCAGCCCCATAGGATGATGCCGCCACTACCATCCTAGACATGTAAATGTACTTCTTGCCATCGTCTTTTCTGTAGATTGTACACCTGACCCATTCTTCCTGCGTTTAAGCTCATCTTCTTTTAGGATAAAACATCTGAGTTAGCTTTTTCTTTAACATAGAAAGTACTCCTGGATCAGTGCTTCTGTGTTTTTTGTGCGTCTGCTCTGTCGTCTCAAACTCCCAGTTTGTCCGTTCACACTGAGCCTGGTTCTGGTTCTACTGGAGGTTTCATCCAGTTAAAGTAGTAGTTTTTCTTTCCACTGTCTCTACATGCTCGTCCAGGAGGAGTGAATGCTGCAAGTCAGTGACTCGTTGCAATCTGATGGGTTTCCTTAGACACACCTGTGTATTCTCAGTCATCCAGCATCCTAAATGTTTTAGTAGAAGGCAACTGAACTTCTTCTGTTGTTACCTAAAAACTTTTCACCTCTCATAAGTTGTAGTCAGAACAATCACTAATGGGACCACTGAAGTCACCAATTAGGACAAGTTTCCTTAAAAATTTTTATCGCTTGAAAAAAAAAACTGGACTTGTCTGATGTGGTTTATTCCTGTGATTTTATTGTAACCTAACCAGAAGAGGATGGAGTAGTTAATACGTGTACTCAATTAAGAGTAAAAAAGTATTTGGCCAATAGGCTACTGAAGTACTGAGGAACTGTGTGATCTAATTATATTTGTGAAAAAAAAGAAATCAGCCTGACAAAAATATCAAATTATATGCATATTCTGGTGCTTGATCTTCATTCATGAAGTAACTAGTGGGGGTCAGAGTAGCCTTACTAAAAAAGTACAGTGCAGTAAAACTACTGCTTTTTCCAGGAAATGTAATTAATTACTACCCAGCTGTCTGTGTGACTGGACTCAACTGACTTTATATTTCTGAGTGTAAATTGGACCTGTTTGTTTTGTAAAGTGGGCTGCAGGGTGGTGCGGTTGGTAGCACTGTTCAACTCCTGGCCGGGGGTCTTTCTGCATGGGTTCTCTCCGGGTGCTCCGGCTTCCTCCCATAGTCCAAGAACATGACTGTTGGGTTAACTGGTCTCTCTAAATTGAGCTTTGGAGTGAATGGGTGTGTGCATGGTTGTCTGTTCTGTGTGTCTCTGTGTTGCCCATGATGAGTGGACGTCAATGTCTCACTGGAGATGTTAAAAAAATACACCGTTAGATGCTGAGCAATAAGAACAACAGAGGCTTCAATAGAGCATGAAACAATTTCTACCACAGTTTTTCTTTCCTCTGAACTTTCCATTATCATGATTGGATTCAGAACAACCACCTTCTTCAGCAAAAATCTTTTGTGGCTCCGCATGGAGGAGGTCAGTGACGGTTCTGAGAAGCTGAATGTTGGGTTTTTAATTAACTGTAAGCGAGAATCATCACTCACAGCTCACTCTGTAATGAATAAATCTGTAAAATATGCTTTATTCTCTGAAATAAATGACTGTAATAAAGTATCTTTTCAATTAGATTCCAGCATTTATGATAAATGTGATGTACAAATCGTAAACCGACTTCTCTTACAAGTCAAAATCAAAACAAGTTTAGGACTGATTAAAATTCTGTTTTTCTGTGGGTTCTTTGGCTCTGACAGAAAGTGGAGCATTTGTTCCACACTGACATCCAAAGCATGCGTGTAAATACGTTGTTCCTTTTTTTTTTTTTGATGGTAACATCTAAACAAACAGAGGAAAACTGAAACTGCTTCAGGGAATCTGAAGTATTAAACTGAATCAACCCAGAATGAAGCTCCTGAATGAGAGCATGTCATCAAACCCCTGACACAGTTTACAGGACCAACCAGCTCAGTGTGAATGTGAGCAGTTTATCTATGTTCTCTGCAGATGCTTTCAGGGATCTGGTCTACAGAGATGTTCAGGAGAATCAGACATGGAGGATGTCTGCAGACGTTCCTCACTGAAATCTTTAGAAAGTGTCTGAGCCACTGAATGCAGCTGATAAACCGACCGCAGAGAAGCATTCATATGGTTTCTGCTAACCCTACCTTCTGTTTGGGGGACACCATCTTCAAACATATATGAAGATGGGACCCAAGTATGATGACAAACCAGCTAGAAATGTAGAAACAGCTGGAAACCCTCACAGAGAGCTGGATTCTCTTGGTTCTGGTTCACTTGTCGGTTTCTGAATCACAAGCAGGAGGCTGAGATTTAATCCAAAACCACAGAGAAAGCAAGAGAGAACCTCCATCCTGAGTGAGGAGGACACAGGATCAAGCAGCTTCTGAGGCTGAAACCTCCAGATATCTCTGGATCCCTAATGGCTGCACCAGATCATAAGGAAGGTTTTGTTGTTGCTCGACTCTGGGTTATTGCTTGTTCAGATTCTTCAGAATGACGTTGGCACCTTTCTTCTAGAGAATCGGAGAGCTGAAGTGATGGAACAGGTGGAAAAATGCCAAGGACCATAAACTTTGTTGTGTGACTCTGCAGGGATCTTCTGGCTGGGGTTCAGCTGTCATCATTCAGTTTTCCTGTTCAGACATGTTTCTCAGTGATTTCCATGTAACACAGGAGTTCTTTGCTTTTGGACTGGTGCCGTTTTTACACAGCTGTCTTCATCCTTGGTCAGTGGGATGCACTCTGACACCTTAATGGTTCAATCATCTGTAAAATCGTCTTCCTCTTTCAGTTTAACATACATCCCCCTCCCCTGCAGCACCCCCCAGCTCAGTCTGGGGGGTCCCAAGGCTTTCCCAGTCTGGAAGGGATATACAGTCACTCCAGAGAGTTCTCCAGCCAGTGGGACATGCCCTGAAAACCTCCAGAAGGAGCCATCCAAGCAGCATTCTGTTTAGATGAAGCATCTCAACTAACCCCTCTAGCTGCAGAGGAGCAGCAGGTCTACTTTAAGCTCCCTCTGGATGATGAAGCTCCTCACTCCGTCTCTAAGTGGAACCACCCTACCGAGGAAGAGTATTTCAACTGCTTGTATCTAGGATCTGGTTCTTATATTCATCATCCATACTTGATGACCATAGCTGAGGGTTGGAAAGTAGACGGACCGGGCTTGACTCTACTTACCATCAAGACCCCAAGACCTGGCCCCCAACCCTTAGGGATCTGGGTGAGAATCATGACCTTGGATGGAGAGGAGTTGACTCATCCTGAAGCTATTGGTCTGTAGATGTCAGGAGCACATAATCTGCAATAACCAAACATCCTCCTCTGCATGAAAACACGTTGAGGTCCAGTCCATGAACAGTGAAACCAGGACCAGGGAGGAGCTTTGCTTCACCTGAGGCAGCATGAAGGAGAAAACGGACCATCAGCTGCAAACAGGTCCGACTCTGATAACACACTGAAAACAGGTCCAAACCAACTGAAAACATTTCTTCCTGTAAATTTCTTATGATTCTTGGGTGTTTGGGATTTGATCACTTTTAAGTTTTTAATTATTGTTACAATGGTCTTGCCGTATTCAGTTAATTTCTCTGTGTTCATTATTGTTAGGGAGGTCTTGTCATAGAGGTTCATTCCTTTAGGTTAATTTTCTTATTTGTGTTCTGTTCTCTGTATGTTTTAGTGTATTCTCTTCAGTCAGTATTGGTCTTGGTTCAGTAGCATTAGTATTGGTATTAGTCTTTGTGTCCCTCTGTCTTAATTAGTCTCCTTCCCCCAGTCCTTCTGCTCAGCACTCTCCACATTCTCCTGATTAGCTCACCAGGATCCAGTGTTATTCTCCACGCCTCCCTCAGTAGATGAGCTCTCTGGTCTTCTCTGTTCATTTCTGGTTCCTTCTGTTAAGCTACATGTGCTGCATGCCCTGCTCTCCTGATTCCTGGTACCTTCTTGTTAGTTGCCACAGTCAATCGGTGCGTTTGGGTCCTTCTCTAACCATAACCATGACACTGACGTGTTCATGTGTGGGTGTTTCTGGTGAAAAGTCAGAGTAAACAGTAGAATGCACTTTTAGGTTCTGAGCTCATATGTTGTGTTTGTGATTAAATATTTATCCCCAGTGAGTCAGATGGAAACTGCAGAACACTTGACATTTACTGAGTCCAGAAAATGATCAATCCACTGTCATCTGCAACTTGTCTTCATTCCAGTAACATTTAAAATACAGACGAACAGATGATTAAACGACTGGTGGACAAAGAGAGCAATGGGGCAGACGGAAGACAAGCTCACAAACCGAGTGTGTACCTTCAATCATTTCCAATAAAAATATTACCTATCATATAAAAAAGGATGGACAATATTCCCTGTAGACAATTTTCCAGGTATATTTGCACTGTGTTTGGTCCTTTTTTGTTTGCAGTGCACCTTTAATAATCGTTCTGTGCTTTATTCCTAAAGGTACCATGTAGGCCAGAGTCAGTTTAGGACCGATGTGGAACAAATATTATCTGTTACATATTCATTATTTGATAAATAACACTCATTGTTTTTTACAGCCAATCACCTCGGGGCCTGTTCTGTTGCAGACCCCTGGATTACAACGCCTGACAGTCTCAGCTGAGGGCACAAAGATGTTAGATTTAGAGCAGAAACAAGTTAGTTTAATTTAAGTTAGTTTTACATTAATGTCTCCATTGAATCATGTTTGATGTTTTTCCTGCTTTCCTCCAGATGAAACCTTTGCTGCATGAATCATCTGAAGTCTGAGATGAATGTCTGTTTATGAGAGCCAGAGTGTTCACCAGAAAAATGGATGCTTCCTACATGCTGGAGAGGTTTAGGGGCCAGTATTTCATGTGGTAAAAGTTTATTTTTCATTCCCGTGTAAAGTTATTGTTCAAAAGATCAGTTATAATAATACATATATTTATAATGCTCAAATCTTAAAGTGCTAAATGAATTACTGACAGCTTCATCAATCTGAAGACAACAGGTATACATTTATAAAATCTATGTACCAGCTGTTGTTTGTGTTGTCCTGTGTATGAGAAGCAGAAATATTTGGGGACTGTTGAGTTTCAGGGTGCTTTTCCTGTTTCCTCTCCAGGAACTTCCCTGGGTCTAAACTCGGGTCAGGGGACCATATTTACTTCCAAAAAAACCTAAACATGTTAAGGTTCAGGTCATTTCTAGAACCTGAGAATAACTGAGAATCTTTAAGGACTCATTATTTAGTTTATTCAAATCACTTTAGGTTTTGAGTCATTTTTGGTTTGGTTGATCTGGTTATTCGGAATCTTTTCGGACCTCTGTGGATCTCTTGTGTTTTCTCTGCTCAGTCAGCCTCCTTTAGTAGCCTCAGTCTCCTGGTTCCTCTCAGCTGTTTCTGTTCCGTTAACTAACCTCACCCGGTTCTCGTCCCAGTAGTAAGCGCTCCCTGTCCTACTTATCAATATCTGAAGACCAAGAATAAATGTACAAGTATTCAGATTTCCCATAGCTGGATCAAAACCAGAAGAAGCAGCTGCAAGAGCTCAAACATGCAGTTAATCTTCTGACCAGCAGTTTAAGACCACTGGCCAGAACCCCTATAACCTAAAACAGAACTAGTACGCAGCCTCAAAGCTAGGTTTTAGATCAGGGCAACATGCAGGATGGTCCAAAAGAGGACATTATTCTCCTGGAAGAAGTCCTTGAAAAACCCACAAAGAATGAAGGTTCTCAGTCCAGACGGACGCCCACTGCCTCATCTCCACATAGCTATTTAAACCCCCAGTGCTCATGTCAGAGATTATGCAACCTGTATCCATTTGTCTGTTCATTGAGGGATTGCACAAGAACAAAAGTGGCAGTGATGACAATAATCAGAGCTGAGTCATCGTGTCACACTGAAGCTTATTTAATTATCATTTTCATCTGTCATTATCTGAATAGTGAGTAGATAAACTGTGCATAAGTTCATCACAGCTGAGTGAAGCTGACACCCCACCCACATGAGGAATTCCAGTAAACAGACAGAATGGTTAGTGCTTCGTTTATGCAGGTTTGTGCTCTTTATGAGATATGAGTTTTAATTTCAGAAGATCAAATGATTTCACCTGAATTAATTAATTACATCCGTCTGTGCCAGACAACGCCAGCTTGTGTGGGAATGATTTCAGCAGCAGCCTACCTTGATAGGAACTGATGACGTCTATGGCCTGCGACCGTTATAATGTAATGTTTATAACATTTATAAAAACTAATATCTGATGCTGCTCAGCTTGTTGTCTTCTTAAAATTACTTTATGCTTTAGTGTGTAAATTTGTTAAATAAAGTTTGGTTAAGAAATATATTGTGTATAATGTACTTTTACTTTAATCAATGACATTTGTAATGCATTGTTTTATTTTTACGTTGTCAATCACATTTCTGTTCATAATTAAATGTCTTTAAGGTTTATGAAGAAGAGCGTTTTTTGCAACTTTAATTATAATTGAAGTTCTCACCCAGTGTCTGCTGTGCTTGGATTGTAATCTGCCCCGGATTAGGAGAGACAAATGGGTGGATGAATAGTGTACTCATGCATTCAAGTAAATACATAACTGGTAATATAGTTTGATCTCCACACTTTTGATACATGTTGAAATGAAGACTCAGCTAGGCTTTGTCTCACAGATATGACATTTATATTCATTCATGGTGTCATTGTTTTCGTGATAGATCTGACCCACATACAGAAGAACACTCTGAGGAACAACCAAATCAGTGAAAGGTGTTTTATTTACAATAGGTGAGTCTAGAACATGAACGGGTGAATCGCCAACTGTATGAAAAGAGGGGGAAGAGAACTGGTGAAACAGGGAACTTATAATATTGCAAAATAACGAAAGGTAACTATTGTAATCAGAAGAGCGGCTTACCAAATGAGTCCAGTCAGGTCGCCAGGGGTAGAGGGAGTCGGGAACAAGGTGTGCGAAGCGGAGAAAATCCAGATGGTTTTACTTGAGCTGCAGAGTGAGTTCTAGTGAGTTCAGGAGTTAGTTCAATGTTCAGGTACTTGCGTTGGAGGGTGGACAGGATACGCTTCTGCCTTGGTTCAGGAGACGGAGGATAATAGGAAGCTGCCAGCTTGGTCCTTGGAAACGAAATCCAAACGAAAATCCACCAAACGTAGGTAATCTCGATCGTCCAGAAACTTCTGGAACCGAAGTTAAAGTTTAGAAGTGGCTGAGCTTGTTACGACTGAAGGCAAACACTCTGGCATCAATGTGCTGGCAGCCTCCTGCTTAAATACTCCTCAAAGCAATCAGCAGATCAGTTGCACCTGTCACCCAGCACACCTGAGAAACTCCAGCACCATCTGGAAACTGAAAACAAAGTCACAAACAAAGCACAACACACACACTGAACCCAGAACCCCGACACATGGATGCTTTGGAGCTTCTGTGACCTCAGAGGGCTAAGGAACGTTTTCAAAATTGAACAGGTAAAAATAATAATGCATTTTACTTGGTGGCATCTTTCAAGACACCCAAGAACACTTTCCAAATTTATAAACAATAAACAAATTATAATAAAACAGACTGAAATTAAGAACTATTAGACATGGCTAAGAAATGCAAGTGAGAATGCTAACTTGAACAGAAGGTTTTTGGGTTGTGATTTGAAGGTTGTAAGTAGGAAGTATCCAGAGATTGTTGTAGATTGATATGTTTTTTGGCTCCAGACAGATTATGTAGACCAGAATTAATCTTTTGATCAATGCTAATCATAGCTTTGCTTTTTTTATTCTTTATTTATATGCCCCAACAGCCATTGGTAGACTTTTTGCAGTACTCTCAAAAAAGGCCATACTCCAAAATGCCAAAAGAGCCACTCCACCTCCCACTGTCTGGACACATCTGAGTCAGCAGCAGGAACACAAATTGTCTGCAAAGGCCCTGTATACTTTGGTGAAATTAAACAGACAGTAGGCATCTGATCATCTTTGGAAATTAGGGATCAGGAAAGTGATGAAAGTAGTGTTGACACAGAGTTAGACTCAGGTTGCATATCTTCCAGAAAAGTTCTCTATGAATTTAAATTTATTCCTGAAAAAGTAGCATACAACAAGCTATCTCGACTGGGAAGGGAATACACAACTTTGAAACCTGGCACTTGGACTCATGTCACAACTGATCAGATTTGAAAGAAGGTCACATGTACATTTGTGTTCCAAAGAGCCGAGGTCTATCCAACTGTCAGCAGTACCTACATAGAGACCAGAGGCTCCTGTAATGAGTATCATGGACATGTTGAAATGACAGACAGCCAGCAGTTAACAGCCCAATGGTGCTCCAATGTTCCATCGAAGTGCAACCGTTTCGCTTTGGTTACTCAGGTCCTTTTATTCCAGGCAAAGAGATTCAATCTACCCTTTAAAGTTTAAATGATATATTACAATTCTGTAAATGCATTTTAAATACTTTATATAGATAAGCAGAAAAATAGTAGAAACACGGTACCGGGGGCCCAATCCTACTCCTCTCGTGGTTGAAGGTGGAACACACCGAAACAAAGAACACTCATCACTAAATCCTCTGGGCGCCACCTTGTTACATGAGACCGAGCACAAACCTCAGTGTATCAGTAAATTTATGCGTCAGCCTTAAGCGGCTATAACTGAACTGAGCAGTGTGGTCGGTTGGTGTGATGAATCTTAATTTTGTGTGCATGCAGCAATAAAATTTCTAATAAAGCATTCAAAAAGCATGTTACATATTTTATTCATATGTTCCTGTAAGGAGATGCAGGTAGCTTTAAGAAAACTCTAAGAGAAGACCGGATATCTACAGCAGCCATTCCAAGTGGTTACTGTCTGGAGACCTGCAGAAGGGCTGTGTGGTGGCAGGATGGAGCCAGCTGTTTGGAGGTCAGCAAAGGCAGCAGATCTGATGGATGTTGGAGATCCTGAGCCAAGCCACCTAACTAATTTTGCCACACTGTGGAAAGTCAAACAAGAGAGAAACAATTTGGAATTAGGGGACAAAGGTCATCGTATTTTTGCAAGTACTAAAGTATAGCACACCTCACAGTGGAAGCATTGCAGATATTGGACTGGACAAGTTTTTCTGTTACCACTGGAGTCATACTCAGCTGCATGTGTGCAAGACATTGATCAGAAAATGTCCTACAAGTGGCTGCATAAAATACACATAAACAACGTCATGTGACTGTTCTTCCTTCCTGCATTGGTAAAGTCCTGTGATCGTCTGAGATTAAAATTTATATCTCATAAACGGCACAAACCTGCACAAATGAAGCACTAACCATTCTGTCTATTTACCGGATTTTTTCATGTGGGTGGGGTGTCAGCTTCACTCAGCTGTTCATCACACCACCGGTTCAGCAGCAACCACTAATACTGTGAATGAATAAAATCTGAGTCTAATCTTGGCTTTAATCCAGCAGTGCAGTCCAGATGATGGAAATAAAAACAGATTAAATAATTTCCTTGAAATGTTTTTGAAACCATATAAACAAAATAAACCAGACAGTCATTACCTGAGAAGAGTAGGTAGGAGTGTCAGCATCTGCCATGAGGTGTTTCTATTTCTTTGGGTTTAGTAGTTACGTTTGTTTATTAGACATCAGCAATGACCTTAGAACAGCAACATTTGCCGTTCGTCTATCTGGGTTGTGTTCAAAGGTAATTTCCAAACAATCTGAAGTCTATCATTCTCCAGAGAGAAAATATTTTCCCAAGAGGAAAACATCTCAGAGAGCTGCCAACCTTCACGGGAGTTAACGTACCAACAGATTCAGCCCAAGGTCAAAGCGTGAAGTTCAGAGAAATGACCAAAAACCAGAGAGCTCCATGTCAGACCTACAGGTCTTACTGGCCTCAGTTAGCAGGTTAAAGGTTAGAGGTCATCACAGGACAGTTAGAAAAACACTAAACCTGTATGGCTGTTTGGAATGGATGAAGGAGAAATCCTCTTCTCTCTAAAAACAAGATGGTGGCAGGAATTAGGTTGCAAAGCTGCATGTGGATGAAGGACAAGACTTCTGGAACAATGTCCTCTGGACAGATGAGACCAGAGTAGAGATGTTTGAGAATATGCTACTTTCTTTGTTTTTCGAAAAGTAGGTCTGAATTTATGAACTTCACGTAAAAAAAATCAACTGTTATAAAAGGTGAAGGTAGAATATAAACTCTGTGTGTGTGTGTGTTATTGTAAGGACATTTTGACAAAGTGAGGAGATTTTCCTGGTCCTCACTTTTCCAAGTTCCATTCTTGGGACAGGGGTTAGGTTTAGGCCTGGGGTATGAATTGAGTTATGGTTAGGGTTAGGTTTAGGGTCAGGGTTAGGCACTAGAAATCAAGAAAAGTGAATGGAAGTCAATGGAAAAAACTGAAAAATCCTCATAAAGATGGTAAAACACTGAAGAGTGTGTGTGGGGGCAGCAGTGTGTTTTCACATACGTGGCTTTAATTGTTGCTGCACAGCAACAAATGTAATCTAAAGATCATCAACACCACCAGGTAGCGCGTCATTCCTCAACTGTTTTCTTTCTGCCCTGTTTCTCTGTGAGACTCGTAAAGAAAGAACTTTTCCATGAAGTTTCCAGAAACAAACTGTAACGATGCGAGTATTTTTCCTCGTGATGAAATCTGACCTTGTTGTTGGGAACAAGAGAGATCACATAGATTGTTGAATTGTTCTCCTTAACTCCCAGCTGCTTTGTCTAAACATGTTGCTGGTCGGAGATCTGCTGGTTTGATTATCAAACCAAATTTGAACAACATTTCTTAACAGAAGCAGCTGGAAGCAATGAATTGAAACTTTTGGGTAAAGCCCTTTTTTTTTTTTTTAATGATGTGATTTAGGTTACCTGTGTAGAAACAGTTAAAACTCCAGATCTGAACTTCCCCGAAGTTGTCTGTAAAAACAACACATCCTGGCCTCCGTTTGCACTTTACAGAATTAGGGGGAAATGTTGTTAGCAGAGCAGCTATTCCCAATTTGCAGAAAAATTCTCCCTACAGGTTAGAGAAAACTGAGCACCAACACTGATGATTATTCAGCTGCATTTAAAATAACAATGAGACCAGTTTTCTCGGGGTTGTTGTCCTTGGACTAGAACCTCCGAAAAAGAAACTGCATAGTCAATCAATTAATGTGGATGGCATTAAATTGACCTCTGGTAAAAAAAACAAAAAAAAAACTTGCTGTTATCTTTGACCAGGACATGTCATTTATCTATCAGGATGTCCACAAAATGCAGTTAAAAGCCTTCAGCTGATTCAAAATGCTGCAGCAAGAGTTCTGATGAAAATTAAAAAGAGAAAGTGTTGGCAGAGCTCCAACAGGAAATAAAGTGTTACTGGCTGAAAGAACCATGACCCGATCTGAACTGAGCCAACCTGCTTTGATTCAGACTGAAACAAAAAACATCTAATAAGAAAAGTAAGATTTAACAAACTTTGTTTCAGGGAACAATGGTGCCTGATCTGATCTGTAATCCACGTTGAAGCGTCATATCACCAGCCTTTGTCCTGCAGTATAAAGATCTGCAGAAGCTTGTTCACCAAACTCTGAACGTTAGGAACTGAAACCTGCTTGAAACATCTAAGCTGCTGGACAGCTCCAGTTTATCTGGCCTGAAATCACTGAAACACCACTGGAAGGATGGAAGGAAGGAAGGAAGGATGGATGGAAGGAAGGAAGGAAGGAAGGAAGGATGGATGGATGGAAGGAAGGAAGGAAGGATGGAAGGAAGATATCTAGTAGTAGTAGACAATGCAGCCCCCTTAAAAAAGAAGGTAATCACTAATAGCTCCCTGGTTTAATTCAGAGCTGCGTACTTTAAAGCACAATGTTAGAAAATTGGAGAGAAAATGGCGCTCTACACATCTAGAGGATTCCTACTTAATCTGGAAAAATAGCCTACTGTTGTATAAAAAGAAAATCTTTGACATACTCCTGAAGATGATTACTTCATCCTCAGCAAGTGAGACAACATTGGAAATAACTGTAGAACCTGATCTGTGTTTGGACTGTTTTGATCCTGTGGAGCTTCCTGAGTTATCAGAAATATTAGCTTCATCTAAACCTTCAACTTGTATGTTAGACCCAATCCCAACCAAATTATTTAAGGAAGTGTTCCCTCTGATTACCAGCCCCATTTTAGATATGATTAACCTATCTTTAGTAAATGGATCAGAACCACAGGCTTTTAAGTTAGCTGTAATTAATCCTTTACTTAAGAAACCTTCGCTTGATCGAGATGACTTGAAAAATTACAGACCTATATCCAATCTTCCATTCTTATCTAAAATTCTTGAGAAAATAGTTGCTAATCAAATGTGTGAACATTTATACAGCAATGACCTGTTTGAAGAGTTTCAGTCAGGTTTCAGAGCTCATCATAGCACTGAAACAGCTCTGCTGAAAGTCACTAATGATATTCTTATGGCCTCAGATAATGGACTTGTGTCTGTTCTGGTTCTGTTAGATCTCAGTGCTGCATTTGATCCAGTTGATCATAATATTCTCTTAAAAAGGCTGGAATATGCTGTAGGGATCAGGGGAACAGCGCTAGGCTGGTTTAAATCTTATCTGTCTGACAGATTCCAGTTTGTCCATGTAAATGATAAATCATCTTTAAACTCCAGGGTTAATTGTGGAGTACCACAGGGTTCGGTACTTGGGCCAATTCTCTTTACTTTATATATGCTTCCAATAGGTCAAATTATCAGGCAGCATGGGATACATTTTCATTGTTACGCTGATGATACTCAGCTTTACTTATCCATAAATCCTGATGAGCCCAACCAGTTAGATAGACTACAAGCATGTCTTGAAGATATAAAAACTTGGATGAGTTTAAATTTTTTGCTTCTAAATTCAGACAAGACAGAAGTTGTCGTCTTTGGACTTGAGTCTTTAAAAAAGAAACTGCTCAGTCAATCACTTAACCTGGAAGGCATTAAATTGACCTCTGATAATAAAGTAAAAAACCTTGGTGTTATTTTTGACCAGGACATGTCATTTAAATCCTATATTAAACAGGTTTCTAGGATTTCCTTCTTTCACCTCCAGAACATTGCCAACATTAGAAATATCCTGTCCAGGAGTGACGCTGAAAAACTAGTCCATGCATTTGTTACTTCAAGGCTGGACTATTGTAATTCTTTACTATCAGGATGTCCACAAAATGCAGTTAAAAGCCTTCAGCTGATTCAAAATGCTGCAGCAAGAGTTCTGATGAAAATTAAAAAGAGAGATCATATTTCTCCTATTTTAGCTTCCCTTCATTGGCTCCCTGTTAAATCCAGAATAGAATTTAAAATTCTCCTCCTCACATATAAAGCCCTTAATGATCTAGCTCCATCATACATCAGAGATCTGATTGGTCCATATGTTCCTAACAGAGCACTTCGTTCTCAGACTGCAGGTTTACTGGTGGTTTCTAGAGTCTCTAGAAGTAGAATGGGAGGCAGATCCTTTAGTTATCAGGCTCCTCTCCTGTGGAACCAGCTCCCAGTTTTAGTCCGTGAGGCAGACACCCTGTCTACTTTTAAGGCTAGGCTTAAAACTTTCCTTTTTGATAAAGCTTATAGTTAGAGTGGCTTAGGTTATCCTGAGCTATCTCTGTAGTTATGCTGCTATAGGCTTAGGCTGCTGGAGGACATAATGACCACTTTCACCCTCTTCACTACATTCTCATACTACTCTCCAATTTTGCATTATTTGCTGTTATTTCAGCTTTTAACTTTCTGTTCTCTCTCTGTTTTTATCTTCCTAGAAGCTACACCTGGCCCGGCTCTGTGTTTAGCTCTGGCACCTGCCTGGAGGGGGACATCGGCCATGGTTCTGCTGCCAACAACTTAATGCTCACCCTCTACCTATGATCCACATGGTCCTGTCTTTCAGTGTTTAACCCTTTCTCTCTCCTAGACATGGCTACTGACTGAGCTTCTACTGTGACTAACTCTATGTTCTCTCTTTCAGACTCTAACCTTGAAAACTGGCTCAGAGTTTATCTGTTCTTTCTTTCTAGATGAAACGACTAAAGGAGCTACATCCATTAACATTTACTTTTCCTTCCCATAGAAAGTACTCCTGGATCAGTGCTTCTTTGTTCTTTTTGTGTCTCTGCTCTGTTCTCTCAAACCCCCAGTGGGTCGTGGCAGATGGCCGCTCACACTGAGCCTGGTTCTGGTTCTGCTGGAGCTTTCTTCCTGTTAAAAAGGAGTTTTCCTCTCCACTGTCGCTACATGCATGCTCAGTATGAGGGATTGCTGCAGTTAGGATTAATTGGAATTTATGAACCCAACTTGAAATCTGTATGATTCCACTGAATTGACTTGAGCCTTGAGACAATTCATTGTGTTGTGAATTGGCGATATATAAATGAACTAAATTGAATTAAAGTTCAAAACTGCAGTGAAGTTAGTTTTAATGTATATAATATTGGATGTTCTTGCTCCGGGAGATCAGCGGGGACTTCCTCACATTTGACCTGATGCAGGCAGTCTTATTATGAACAGTTGCTCTCTGCATGCTCCCTCCTTCTGCAGACGCTGTCCGTTACTAAACTTCAGAACCAAACATGCTGTTTTCTGGTGGTTTTGTTTTGTGTGTTTTGGGGGAAATGTTTGTATGTCTGATCAGCTGGTTTAGGATGTTATTAAATACAGCGCCCCCTACCTGCGTGTGATTCAGAAAGCTGATGTGTCCTTTTCTTTCAAAGCTTTTAAAGCTTATGAGACTTAATTCACAATGTAAATTAAAGTTTCAAGCTGCCATCAAAGCTGTAACATTGGAGCTTAGTTGTGTTCACACAGCTCAGCCCAGTGAATCTGTCAGAGCTTCCAGCACCTGCTCAGCAGATCTTAGCAGGCCATGCTGTGGCTCGCCTTGCCTGCTGATGGTGGTCAGAGGGCTCCGTGGCGCCAATTATATGGCATCCTTGCTTCTGTGTGCCCCAGGGCAGCTGTGGCTACAATGTAGCTTACCACTGTCAGTGTGTGAATGTGTGGATGATTGTAGTGTAAAGTGCTTTGGAGTCTCTGGGGACTTGATATAGCGCTATACAAGTGCAGGCCATTCACCATTTACATGGTAGCACACAACATTATTGTAGAGATTATTTTACGGTTCCAGGCAGAAGTAAATCCCAAGCTTCCTTTTCTGGATCTGATTATCACTGTTATGTTCAGTTTTTTTCTAGACAGATGTTAAAAACAATGTTGTTTTTAGTGAGCTCAGTCCTGAAGGCAAAATAATAACAAAGCAACAATAAACACGATTTTTCAGATCAGATTTAAAACACAGATTACAGAAAACATTAAAATTTGTATTGAGGTGTTAAATTTGATTTCAAAGTTGAATGCAGCCCCCCTTCTGCTGGTGGACACTAAATAAGGCGTGATATAAGGCTGAGAGCTGGGAGAAAATAAAGAGGAATCAGAGAAAATATGAAATATTTTAGAGTTTCCTCCATCTGCTCTTCTTTAAATTCACATCCTGGTTTCTGTATAGCTTTGCATACAGGCCTGGCAAAGTTACTGTAGTGTTTGGATCCATTTCTGTGTTTCCATTTGGATAGAGACATTCCTAGAAACTATTTTGTTTACAAGGAAACTTTAGAAGCAACTTAAAGTATGTTGTGCTACAATTGCTTGGTTTGCCTATAACTATTAATAAATTCCAAATGCAATTATTAATAAAGTTTTGATCAAATGACTAAGTCAGACTGACAGGAAATAATAGCCAATCAGCTCTCAGTCTCTGTCAGGTTCTGTTCTATGAATACCTGAGGTGTGGTTATAGAACAATAGATGAAGGAGTGAATTCATGCTCTGGTGTTCTCAGCCAGCCTTGAACACATGTACAGAATAAACATCTCTCCAAAGTGCATGAATTTATTAACAAAATACTCAAACTTCCAGTTAAAATACTTCAGTCAAGAAACTCTTTAACTAGACCAGTAATGTTCAACTAAACTACTGAGTACAAATTAGAAGAATAAGAAAAACTAATAACAATGGGGGGAAAATGGTAAAAAGGACCAACTAAAAATGAAACTGAAACCAATAACACAATGCAGTGATGTAACGGTTTTGAGGAAATGGGAATGATGCCAAATTACCTCTGAAAGATAACAGAGAAAAAGAGCTGCTAGGTGTTCAAACAACCAGATAACAAAGTAGTGGAGTAAATTATGTATTTTTTTAATAAATAAAAATGAAATTGTAATTTAAAAAAAATAACGTTTTGAAAGTAATTAGCTAAAGTAAAGATCAATAACCTTTTGCACAATTGATTCTTAATGTGGCTGCACGGTGGTGCAGTTGGTAGCACTGTTGCCTTGCAGCAAGAAGATCCTGGGTTCAATTCCCAACCAGGGGTCTTTCTGCATGGAGTTTGCATGTTCTCCCTGTGCATGTGTGGGTTCTCACCAGGTACTCCGGCTTCCTCCCACAGTCCAAAGACATGTCTGTTAGGTTAATTGGTCACTCTAAATTGCCCTTAGGTGTATGAATGAGTGTGTGCATGGTTGTTTGTGTGTTGCCCTGTGATGGACTGGTGACCTGTCCAGGGTGTACCCTGCCTCTCACCCATAGACTGCTGGAGATAGGCACCAGCTCCCCCACGACCCACTATGGAATAAGCGGTAGAAAATGACTGACTGACTGATTCTTAATGTTGTGTTAACTAGCCGCCACAGATTCAATGGAGTGAAGGACCAGCAAGATGGGGGCAAAAAAACCTTTTTTGACTCACAAGATGGCAAACAAACAGACAGACGCTGCCTTGATGTCACATCTGGAATTAGCAGTTCAGCCAACAACAAAAAATAGCACCTGTGATGTTATTTAGTGACCCTCTAAGTCCCACATGTACCTTTAAGTACCACCAGTATGAGTAGAGCTAATGCTAGCTACTGTCTTATCATTAGCAGAGCTTTAGCTTTAGCATTAGCTGATAATGGAGATACAACTTGGCACATTCAGGGGACTATGAGGACATATTTGATGCAGAGTGCTCACCTTATAGGAGTGAAGACATTTGTAGCATTAAAATAATATTTAATTCTTTTACCCTGAATTCATTTGTTCTGCCCAGACACAGCCTCTTCTGTGAACAATTTGGATGAACAGGAGTCAGAATACACAAATAGCAGACTGTGCTTTACTTTGTATCCAAGGTTTTATGAAGATTCAGTGTTTTACTCGGCCAGCGAGATCCAGACATTCACACCTGTGTCCTCCCCAGACAGGCAAAAAGGAAAAGATGCATAGAGGTTTGTGGCTCATTGACATCACTGGGATTTCAGTGACTCCTCCTTCCTGGAAGCTGTGCATGAGAATGTAAGCAAGTAAGATCATTGCAATGAAACTGTTTACAGACGGACAGATCCTTCAAAACTGTTAATAAACAATCGGGTATTTAGTTGTTTAGATATACAGAACATCCTCATGGATTTCTTCTCGTTTTGTTTTACCGTCTTACTTAAATGTTTCAGGTCATCAAACAAATGTTAATTTCAGACAAAGATAACCTGAGTAAATAAAAAAACAGTTCTAAATTATTTGTTTATTAACTGAATAAATGTATCCAAAACTAACATGGCTCTATGGGGAAAGTAATTAGTCCTTAAACCCCTTAAACATTATAACTGGGTGTTCCACCATTGTGGATCAGTGTTTCTGACAGCAAGTCTGCAAAGCAGACCCGCTCTGCTTTGCAGACTTGTTTTAATTCCAACACAATGGAGAGTTTTCCAGCATGAACAGCCTGTTTTAGGTAATGCCACAGCATCTCAACCATCTGGACTTTGACAAGGTCACTTCATGTCCTTCATTTAAACCACTCAGAGGGGACTTGCAGGTGTGCAAATCAAATCTCAAGACTCTAACAAGTTAAATAAACATTCTCTCATCAAATCCCCAACATCTAGGTCCCCTCTAACTCAGCATAACTGTAGGTTAGGAATCCAAACCTGTGCTGTTGGTCCTCATGTCTAAATTATTACATCTTTTTCTGTCTTTTAATCTTTAAACATTTATTAACTGTTTTGTTTTCTTTTAAAATGTAGTTATCATTATATTATTTTGAAAATTAATCAGATCTAATGTTTACCCAATTAGAAACATAAACAGGCATTTATGCTTTGAGAAAAATAATGGAAAGATGTTGACAAATAACTTTGTCATGTAGATTTGTTGAAAAACATAAAACATTCCATTTTATTGTGATTTGTTGTCATGTTTGTCCCTGTCTCCTTATTGTCCTCTTCTTCATTAGATGTTGCACTAAATCTGGTCTGGAGGGTTTTCTTCTCCTCATTCTGAGCTGCAGCAGTTTTAACAATATTAGGAAACCATTTTCTTAATCCACATTAAAACCTTTGTTCTCAAGTTTAAATAGTTAAGAAGTTTAAATGTAAGGTATAAATTACAATATGATGAAGTGTAGTAATGATATATAAATGAGTGATAAACGTCTGAATTAATCGAACAGGAATGCTTTTATTTTTTGAATTTCCGCAGGAAGTGTCTTTGTAATGTAGCAGCTAGAATTGCAGCAAGAGAAAGTCGGAGGGAAGTTATGTTTTATTTTGTTTCCTAAATCATCTAAAGTCATTTATTTCAGCATTCAGTTGGAGAGGCATTCATATGGTCATTATTATGAAACAACAGCTAACATGAACAGGTTGTTATGAGCCATGAACTTCCCATAATAATCCACAAACATCCCTCTCTAATAATCAAGCTCATCCTTTCACAGTAAAACATGCAACGCTGCAGTCTGGAGCTCACAAACTGGCTTCTTTCACTCTTCATTACAGGAGATAAAAACTGGAACATGACTCGAGTCTCAGACCACGAGTCTAAGTCAAGCCTTAAGGTGGGTGTGGTGAGTAAAACTGAACTAAAAATCTAACTGATCACAGTTAACCCAGGATTTAAAACAGAGGGCCTGTTATATTTTCACACAGGGCTAGGTTGGTTTGGAGCTTTTTTCTCTAAATAAATTAATCCATCATCTGAAAACAACTTTTTGTATTTACTAACGTTGATTGCGGTAGTCTAAGCCCACCTGAAGTTATCAACTGTAAGTATGAATGAAAGAAGGATTCTTATATGAAGCCCCTGGAGAAGGTAGTTGATACATGTCATTGAGGATGATTTTAGTGGTCCTGGTGGAGGGGAAAGAGATTAGAAATAGATGGATTTATTCATTTTACCTTTCCATTATTATTATTATTATTATTATAATTATTATCATTCATCCATTGTCTATACCTGCTTCTTTCATATAGGGTTGTGGGAAAGCTGGTGCCTTTTGTAGTAGTAGTAGTAGTAGTAGTGGTGGTGGTAGTGGTAGTAGTAGTAGCAGCAGTAGTATTACTAGTGGGGGGAAATCATGGTAGTTAGACAGTGGAGTTTGCTGAGCTGCACAATGTTGAGCAACCATAAACAACAGTTAATACGGAAAAGAAGACGGCTACTCCATGCAGGAACAATGGGATGTTTTCATCTGCATATGTTCAGCATCAACGAGTGTAACAGAAACCAGTTGTTATACAATGCATGTTTAGTTTGTTTTGCAAACATAAATAATGTTTATATGATATGTCCTTCCTCTTTGCCGTCGTATTTGCTGCTTCTATTGTCTGCAGCTTCGACCCGCCCATGGTGATGTTACGGTTCGCACAGAAGAACCAAATATTCTGCTGTGCCCAAGGTGAACCAGACTTTGCGCTTTGGAACCACTTTTCATTGGTAGAAACGCGTCAAAATCACTTTCAAGACCGGAACGGGCTTCGAACTGCATTGGTGGAAAAGGGGCATTGGTGTATTAATCCATTTTGGCCCCAAACAGTTAACCACAAATATGACAAAACTTGCTGTTCTGAAGCGGAAAAACAGGATATTGCCCTTAATCTGCTGATGGTTTCTGTGTGTATCACTATGCATGTTCTTCATTCCTCTGCCTTCACTATTTATCTCAGTTTGTCCCTCTGAAAGAGTTATTACACTTCCTCCCCCCCGTTGGAATCATTGACCTCCGACCTGACATCCTGTTGTGTGTCAGGTTGTGATGAAAATGGGTCGAGCATCTCGAGGTGAAAGGAAGGAAGACTTTCGTATCCTCTCTACAAACGGAGTTGCAGGAATGTTGCAGGACCAAACCAGCCAAAAATAAACAGTTTCACACTGAAAAATCCTTGCTACTCTGACACTTTGTGTTCTGTTTGTTTGTCCTTTTATGAAACTGAAATATCTATTAGGTTCAAGACATTTATAAATGCTGCCAAATCTCCAACAAACCACAGTCTGCAGGCTTCACAATCGGTGAAGGATAATTTCAGCTCTAAGGGAATAAACTTTAAAGGTGACCTTTTATACTTCCTTTTAAACACTTGGGATAGGTCTATGGCCTATACAAAACATGTTAAATTACATTTTTACACAAAGTCATTCTGGGCTGCACGGTGGTGCAGTTGGTAGCACTGTTGCCTTGCAGCAAGAAGGTCCTGGGTTCAATTCCTGGCCTGGGGTCTTTCTGCATGGAGTTTGCATGTTTTCCCTGTGCATGTGTGGGTTCTCACCGGGTACTCTGGCTTCCTCCCACAGTCCAAAGACATCCCTGTTAGGTTAATTGGTAACTCTAAATTGCCCTTAGGTGTATGAATGAGTGTGGTTGTTTGTGTGTTGCCCTGTGATGGACTGGCAACTTGTCCAGGGTGTACCCCACCTCTCGCCCATAGACTGATGGAGATAGGCACCAGCTTCCCCGCGACCCACTATGGAATAAGCGGTAGAAAATGACTGACTGACAAAATCATTCTCAGATAATGAGATTTCACTGCCTCAATTTCCCCTTTTCTGAGCTCCTTTCAGAATGAGCTGTTTTAGGGCTCTGCCACTTTTATGCAAATTAGCTTTATCTGGCCACGCCCCCAACCAGCACTTCGTACATGTGCAAATAAAGCTTATAAGACACAATAAGTACTTACATTTCTGTCATCTGCAGATTTGCCACCAACAGCAGGGACTGAATTTTTCTTCAGTCTTTCTGTAAATCCTGACATGTTCTGACCTGAGTTCAGTCGGTGGTGAAGTGATTCACACAAACTAGTAATGTCTACGGCAATGTGGCTGGAACATTGCCCTCAAACATAAAATGAAGCCTTGAATCTCTGTAATCTGACAGAATGTGCATGGACACATGTGGGTCTTTGCAGCCAACAGAACATCTGCCTCTGAGGGCAGCCGTTGTAAAGCACCTGTAAGGTAAAACCAGCCAGCAAGACGTGATCCTCTACTGGAAATCAAGTGGGTGGAGCTCCGCTTCAGTTGCTAGTCAGGGGCGGGACTCAGGTAACATTGCTAGGTGCCAGGTGCCAATTACATAGCTTTTAAAACCGTGGGTTTTCTAGAAAAAATAAAACATTGATTTATAGCCACAAAACGGCTGAATGTTTGTTTGTCTTTGAACTGAATTAGAGACCCATAGGAAAGAATAAAAACAATCAAAAAGTGAATTTTGCATAATAGGTCCCCTTTAAGTAACAGAAGAAATGTTTCCTGTGAACAGCTGTTCAAAAGTTCTCACACCCTGAACCCTTACATTTTGTCTCATTTTAATCATAAACCTTAATGCATTTTATTGTGATTTTATAAACAAAGTCCAGCTGTGTGTAATTTAACCTGAGTGTAACTGCAGCGGTTCTTTTTCTGGCTTCAGAGGTTTGTTAGAGAACAGAACAAACCACATCAGGTCAGGGAGAAAGTTCTGGTTCAGTTTAAAGCAGGGTTCATCTGAACATGGAGAGAGGATGGACAAACTGCAGAGCTACCATGACATGGATGTTCACCTAAACTGACAGGCTGGGCAAAGAGGGCATTAATCAGAGAGGCAGCAGAGAGGCAGCAAAGACCTAAGGACATTGGAGGAGCTGCAGATGTTCACACCAGAGACTGGATTATCTGTCCATAGGACCACATTATGCCTCCATATAGCTGGGCTTTATGGGAAGTGGCCAGAAAAAAGCCATTATTTAGTGTTAAAAATAAGAAGGCCTGTTTTGAGTTTGCCAAAAGGCACGTGGGCAACTCCCCAGATGTATAGAGGAAGGAGCTCTGATCAGATGTGACAAAAATTTAACTTTTCAGCTTCCAAGGAAAACGCTGTCCGGCTCAAACCCAACACATCCCATCACCCCAAGAACACCATCGCCACAGTGAAACATGGTGGTGGCAGCATCATGCTGTGCCAGCAGCAGGGACTGGGAAATGGGTCCGAGTCGAGGGAAAAGATAGATGGAGCTAAATACAGGGATATTCTGGAGCAGAACCGGGGTTAGTCTGCCTGATATCTGAGACTGGGATGGAGGTTCACCTTCCAGCAGGACAATGACCGGAAGCAGAGTCCTAGAGCAACACTACAGTGGTTAAAGGGGAAATGGCCTAATTAAAGTCCAGACCTCAATCCAACTGTCAATCTGTGATTAGACTTGAAGATCACTGCTTACAAGTGAAAACCATCCAACATGAAGAAGCTGGAGCAGCTTCGCCTTGAAGAATGGGCCAACGTCCCAGTGGTAGGATATGGCGAGCTCATAGAGACGGATCTAAAGCCAGAAGGCGGTTCTATAAAGTACTGACCTTAGAGGGGTGAACAGTTATGCACACTGATGTTTTCAGTTATTTTGTCCTATTTGTTGTTGGCTTCACAATAAAAAAAATAATACATCTTCAAAGTTGCAAACTGTGAAATGATCCATTTTAAGTTCAGCTTACAAAGCTGTCATGATTAATAATCATTATGAAACTGGATCAAATTCAGCAAAGACCAGAGAGATCCATCATCCTTCAGCTGATCACCATCATTTATGAGCACAATCTTGGCCAATAAAGCTAATTCTGGTTCTGATTCTATTCATCTGTATTAGACGTTTTCAGCTAACAGCTCTTTGGGAATCATCTTGTTAGAGGTCATGATCTGGGGTCCTCCTTCTTCCTTCCACTGTCCAAGAACATGACTGCTAGGTTTCTCTTCGCTGGCATTATGAGTGCATGTGCATGGTTGTGATGTCCTCGGATGGACTGACAAACTGTCCAGGGTGTAGCCCCCGTCTCACCAAGTGACCCCTAGAGGTATAGACAACAGACCTCCTTCAAAGCCTACATAGAAAATGGGTAAAGATGATGGATGGATTATTTGTTTGCACCGTCTGCAAATTTGTTTTGCCTTTTGCTTTCTGCATGTTGCACTTGAAAACAAATGATGGCTTGCAGAAGCTTTGATTAAAACTGCACTTCTTCATTTCCAAACCTATGGAGCTTCCTGCAGATGATCTAAGCCATTAGTTTCTTCTTCTACCTAGCGCTTGGTAGCTGGAACATCAGTGCATGTGCACAGTGTCTGCATGGATCATCATTAAAAGGCTTCTGCTAAAGCCTGAGGCAATTCATTTCTGCAACCAGCATCACATTTCATATGAGAGCCATGGTCACATGGGTGGTGTCACAGGGCGGAAAAATAAAAGAACAGAAATATTCTTAATTGACCCTCAGTAGGGAAAATAAAAACAACTCTACAACAAAAACTAAGAAATAATAAAGTGAAAGAGCTCATTCTAATTTTAATTATCAATATATTTCCACAAATTGTTTTCCAGTAAGTAAAACATTAATTACTTTTGGTATTTCTTCAGTTATTTTCTGAGAGAGGTCATGTTTTTGGACTGTGGGAGGAAGCTGGAAAGCTGGAGTACCTGGAGAGAACCCAAGCATGCACAGGGAAAACATGCAAACTCAGATCAAACATTTGCTTTTTAAAGTTTCGGCTTCTTAAACCTTTGCCGTCTGTATATCAGTAGCAGCAAACAGGTAACTATACATCTATACAGACGTAATCATATAGAGTTAAAATAAATATAACAAATATGTGCTCATGACTGAAATGCCTGTCTGTTATAGAGCTCAGGGGGGGGGGAGTTTTACAGTTGGTTATGGTCATGCTGCTCAGCACAGCAGCTTTCTCTGCAGGAAAGAGGAAGTTATTAGGATCACCTGTTTCACCTGTCTGTCAAACCAGCAGCAGCTCGTAAAACCACAGTGAGACAAGAACTGGAGAAACAAGAGATGAGTTAAACAGGGAGGGAATCAGGCTGAAACTGAACTCAGTCAGAATGGAAATCTCACATCTTACAACAGCTGAGCTGCTGCTCAACCTACAAGAAGATCTGATTTCAGACGGCGCTGCAGGAGCTGAGAGAAAAAGGAACGTTACACTGACACTGGCTGTGCAGCACAGTTAAATAAGGACCAATGCTAAAGTACATCTAATGTTCTGCACAACTATTCAGAGAAACTCCACCTGCACACATTTACTTCAGCTTTTGTTCAGTTCTATCAAAACGAGCAGAACATTTGCAGCAAAACAGTTCAGATTTAAGGTCTCTCCAGTCAGACTAGTTGAGCTGACAAAACCGAGCTGGGAACCTGTCTAAGACGTTTGAGAAAGGCAGAAACAGGCTAAAACAAGAAGGTAGAATGGAGGCAAGCAGCAGCTGAGAGGACTCACATATTTCCTCATTTCCTTCATCAAGGCTGTGCTCAGAAACTCTGATGAACCAATCAGCAGAGGGTAAGCAAAGAAGCTGAGGGAAATGTGCAGAATATCTGTCAGAGCTAATAAAAACAGGACCCACTCTGCCTGGTTTCCTGCCAGCTTTCATTCAGCAGGTTCATTAGTAAATGCTAAAAAAGAAAACCTCCATCTTCCTGTCTTTTGTACCCCTGGTTGTGAAAGGTCACGTCCTGCTGGTGTAGAGGTTGACTGATCAGCTGCTCACAGCTTTGAGGGTAAATCTGCATCTGAAGGTCAGCAGAAATGGTTTCTCTGGTGTTCTTTGGCTTCATAAGACCAACTCTAGCATAAACCAATTTTAATCATTGTTTATCATCTATTTCTGGAGTTCCAGAAAGCTCAAATGAGTGCATCAATGAATGGGTTAAAGAATTACATTTTTCTGACAGGGGAGTCGTTCAGCCCTAAAATATTAAAAGTCATTCATTTTCGTCTGTAGTACAACTTTATTTTGTTTCATCATGCTACTGCTCTATATGTTTTATGTTCTTTTTGTCACTGCAAAGTATTTATTTCCATCATGTAAAGCATGTTGAATTGCCTTATTGCTGAAACGTGCTAAATAAATAAAGGTCCTGTTATGTCATTCGACACTGTCTTCTACGGCAGACAAAGATGATGATTCCTGAAGCATCTGCAGCTGGAGACTTCTCCGTGACCCGCTCTACACGTGGTTACAGTTGGGGAATAAAGTGAAGCATGATGGGGAAAATTCAAAGCTCACTGTCTTCCTCATTTAACTCTTACTTTAATGTTTGTTGTGATTCTGAACAGATTTAGAGTTCTGAGAATTAAATTCATTCCTACAACCTTACCTGCTCACGTTGGCAGCTTTGCAGTGTAGCCCGCAGGTGAGTTGCTTCAGAGGTTTCTGCTGGTGCTGCTGCTGTTTCTCCGCCTGGACTTGACCCAAATCAAGCCTGTAGAGGCTTCATGTGTGTGCATGTCCCATCACGCCTGAGCTCCTCTCAGCTATGCAGCCCTGCCAGTTTGAACCTGAGCCTTGCTGCAGCAACAGCAGACCTGCAGCCTTACAAAGCATGCTGTAAAGTTGTGCCTGCTGGCTAGGACAGGTTTAAATGTTTCAGTTGACTTAGATGGGACCTTTGCCTCACTGAACATAAACAGGGAAGCATCTGAGGAATGATTTCATCATAATCCACTTCAGACCCCTTTAGTTAAACCTATCAGGCTTTGTTTGTCAAATAGATTCAAAATTGTTATTTCACCCCAAGATCAAGTCCCTGACATGCATCAGTTTCTGGGGTCTGTTTAATTAATATTGTTCTCTAAACAAAATAATAATAATAATAGATTTTATTTGTAAGGCACTTTAAATTTCCAACAAAAATGCTACAGTCCTTAGAAAGAGCGAAACAACTATTAAGATAAAAACAGGACATTAAAATGCAGATAAAATGCAAAAGTAAAAGTCTTTAGGCCATTAAATGCAAAAGTAATAAAAGCAAGACAAAGCTTTTAATCATTGAGTAAAACGGAAGGTTTTAAGTCCTGTTTTAAAAAGTGTTGGGGTGTGTGGAGATGTGGAGGTAAATTGTTCTGCAGCCAAACTCTCCTGACGGGTTCAGGGCAGTGAGAGCCAGAGACATGGGACATCTAAATGGGACGTCTGTGTCACGGAGTGACATTTTTGGACTCTGTTTGTGGCTTTGTGTTTGTTTACCTTTTGCTTAGATTTTTCTATTTTGGTTTTTGTATCATGTTTTTCTTTTCTCCCTCTTCCACCTCCTAGTGTTTACTATTTAAGTTATTTTATGGTTGTTTTCTTATTACTTTGTATGGTTCATTATTATTATTATTGTAATTATTATAGTTCTTGGTCTTCCCTGGATTCTCTAGTTTTATTTCTCTTTAGTATCTTTGTGGTTAATTGTGTTTTATTTGTTCCTTTGCACTCTTCTTGTTTACTAGTTTATGAGTTACTTTGTCCATCCTCAGTCTTTGTATCTGTTTCACATGTTCCTTCTGCCTCCTTGTCACACCTGTTCCCTGTTTTCTCTGCTTACCTGTCCTTTGTTATCCCTCAGTATATAAGTTGGTTTTGTGTCATTGTTTGTTGCTGGTTCCTTGTGTTTATCATACCCCATTCTCAACCCACGTATTCGTGCTGAGTTTTTTCTATGTGCCTGCAGAACCTCTTGTAAGTTTTTGGATCAGGACTTTGTTTGTATCTGCAGTACCTTGTTTGGTTTCTTTTGAAAACCTCTGGAAATAAAGCTAAAACCTTTTACAACATGCTGCTGCCCAGCTCTTGTCTGCACTTTGGTCTGCCCGCAAACAATATGACAGTCTGAGGCTCACAGCAGCAGGACACAGAGACGGTTCAGAAACATAAATAGCTGCAGGATTTATCGGAAAACATAGTTTTCGTCCTAATCTTTAAAGGAAAATGTTCACCTATAACCCAGGCGGAGACCAAGACCTTTCACCCTGCCTGTGGCTCTTTGCGGGAGTGACTTTAGTTTGGACTCATACTGCCTGCATGGTGTTAAATGAGAATGAGAGGAGTCATTTATGGAAGGACCACAAGTCTGGTTGCTCCTCACTCTCCTTTTTTGGACACTTAACTTTTTTATATCTTGTTGGATAACTGCCAGCAGTTGTATAACATTCATAAATAACTGGAAATGATGCAGATGGGTTTTACTTTATGAAATAAAGCAAATTATACATAAAACCATGTTGGAAACAATCGTAATTTATTAATCATTTAATGCTTCATTTCATGGCTGACCCAAGTTTCTGTGGGGCCTAAAGCAGAACCTTTCTTAGGCCCCTCTTCCTGTTGAGAACATCAGCACCAGTAACAGGAATCTGGGAGAGGGGTAATGTTTTGTTGGCTGAGCCTAAATGCAGTTATCAGTCAGTCATTTTCTACTGCTTATTCCATAGTGGGTCATGGGGAAGCTGGTGCCTATCTCCAGCAGTCTATGGGTGAGAGGTGGGGTTCACCCTGGACAGGTTGCCAGTCCATCACAGGGCAACACATGAACAACCATGCACACACCTAAGGGCAATTTAAATTAACCTAACAGGCATGTCTTTGGGAGGAAGCTGGAGTACCTGGTGAGAACACACGCACGCATGGGGAGAACATTCAAACTCCATGCAGAAAGACCCCTGGCTGGGAATCAAACCCAGGACCTTCTTGCTGTAAGGCAACAGTGCTACCAACTGCACCACCATGCAGCCCCTAATGCAGTTATGAATAATTAAACATGTAACCATGGTAACACAACAATCAAACAATGAAGATTATTGTTTGCACTTTTATAAATTTGCCAAATCCTTTAAATCTAAAATTTTAATTTGAAACAGTTAAAAATATTTTATGTCTGCTGAAGCTGTCAAATACATTTTTTAAATAAAATTCTAGTTCTCAATAAACAAATAAAAACCCTTTTAGATCTAAGGTCTGTTGCAAAGTTCAAGTATTTATGGAAGTCCCCTAAGCTGCTGGTTTGGGATCCCTAACCAGCAGCTTAGTTCGGTTCTGCCTTGGGCCGGCTCTGTCATGGTTTATAACGCAACATGTCATTTGGTGTGTCTTCACACAGAATAAACTTTCTGTAATTAATGCCATTTCACAGATCAAGGTTACAGAGCAGGTTTTCCCACCACTATGGTTCCGGTTCTGGTGGTGGAGGTGTTTCTGAGCTCATTCTGTGGAACCGAACAGCTGGAGAGTCAGCTCAGATCTCTGGTTTTCGCCTGTAAAGATCATCTGATTTATAAACTGTTTCACGTTTACCTGTTTCTCAGTGTTTAAAAGCTGCTCTGCAAACAGGAGAAACTAATGTTTGATGTTTGAGGCGTTTTGAGGCATCCAGAAATCTCACATTCAAAATAGAACAATAATTTCTTTATATATTCTTTAATAAGTAAAAGAAAAACCAACTCCTATCATGCCAGTGGGTGAGTTACTTAGCATAGAGAAAAATAAAATAAAAACAAGCTCCTAAAGAAAGCAATCTGAAGTCTGAGTTCTGCAGAAAATTCCTGCATGTTTTGGATGAACCATTGACCCAACATTAGAAGTTAAAATACAGCAGCTCTGGATTTCAGACTGGGCCATTTGAAAACTTGTTTTGCAGCAGAGAGAAACCGGGTTCATCAACTTTGACTCATGTTTAACATCCGTCTGCTCGCCTCCTACAGCTCCGACATTCCTCCATGTCTTCATTGTCACCCTGTGATGAAAAGTGACATCTCCATCGCCCTCAATAATTTTTATCCTAAATCTCAGTCCTTCAGACAGCTTCCAGAAATTTAACAAGAGGGACAGCAGGGAGGGGAAATCTGCTGTCTCTTCGTATTTCCCTGTCAGATCCGAGGCTTTCCTTACATGAAACAACTGAGCTGCTCCACGGTCTGCCTCCATCACTGCGCTTATCTGAAAGCAGTTTGTAGATCAACCTCAGCTGTACACCTTCTATGGACCAGGACTTCCACAGTTTGTTTAAAGTTGGATTTAGTTCAGTTTTATTATAAATATTCACAACAAAACTCATTCTGGAGACGTGAAAAGGAATGATCTACTTCAAGTCCAGTTAGAGATGTTGCAACCTCTGGTGAAAGTATTCATCTTGTATTCCACATCATTGGCATGCTGCTGTTAACACATTTAACACAATGGCCTTTCTCACTTTCACACTAAATAAACTACCTTGAATTAAAGTTAGGATTTTTCAGTGTAAAAGATTAATTTATTTTAACTTCTTTCACACACACCATTAAAGCACCAACATGGAGAACATCTGTCTTAGATGCATCTCTGCTCCAACACACTTGAATTACCTCATCAGCATTTAATCATTCAGCTGTGCAGAGGCCTGCTAACGAGACATTCTTCTGATTCAGGTGTGAAGGAGAAGAGATTCATCTAAAAGCTGCAGGAAAGTAGCTCTGGGGGACCGGAGATGGACACCTACTAAAAGTCACATTTTGATTTATGTCCAGGTAAAAACATCCCGGTTGAATTGAAGTTTAACCAAATATGGTCACATTTGGATGATTATTTAATGCCACAATGTCAGCTATGGGAATAAATGAGCTGAAGGCGTCAAATGTGGAGTTTGCAGAAATTCATCATCCTAAGCAAACATGAAACAGCAGTGGGGAGGAACCAGGAGCTGTGAAGAGAAACCAAAGTCTCTCCTGTTTAATCTGACCTATTTTATGAAAGAATCCCAACCCGTTAATGCGTCTCCTTGTTCTGAGGCATGCTGCAGCTGGGAACCATTAAACAAAAGGTGTATGACTCTGCCTCTCTGTGTTAATATTCAACCAGGCTCCGATCTCTACTGCAGCTAAGGTTTCTGTGATTCATTCAATCAAACTTTTCCTTTCGCTGCACAGGTGAACTGTCCTTGCAGCTCAGGTTCACAACTGATGAGGCAGCTGTTGACTCAGGTGCTTCATGAGTCAGTGCATCAACTTTAAACCTGACAGCAGGGCAGGTGGAGTGTGGGGGGCGGGTTCAACAGGTGCTTTGGCTGAAACTAATCATGACTAAGGAGAAACACTAACCCTCCCACACAGAGACTGGAGCTGCAATGCAACACTAACGTGCAGCAGCAAGGTCTGCATGCAGCCTCTGTTCATTCCTGATTCTTTAGCTCAATCTGGGCAGCGAGACCAGCAGATGAAAAAGCTGCAGCTCCTCTGACTGGTGCATGAATCATTTCCAAACTATAAATCTAAATGGTAAATGGACTGAACTTATATAGCGCCTTTCCAGTCATACAGACCACTTTAAGCTCTTTACACTAGAGCCACATTCACCATCATACACCGATACACAGATCGGTAAGCAACTTGAGGTTAAGTGCCTTGCCCAGGGGCACATCAACATATGGCAGGAGGAAGCTGGAATCGAACCCACAAGACAACTACTCTTCCTAATGAGCCACAAAGAAGATGAAAGTAGCACAGCTGGACATGAAACAGCAGATTTAAGCCAACAAGGTGATTCCTAAATACCAGGCCAGTTAAACCGAACTGGAAACAGTATTTAAAAGAATTCAGAAAACAGGAAAAACTCCAAATACAGTTACCTGACGGTGTGACAAGTGACACATTTCTGACAAACAACAGGCATTGTGACATCTCCGAGCAAATCCAACTGATGGGAGGTTCTGGAATTACCCCCACCTACTTGGTATGTCATCTGGTAAACACCAGGAGCTTCGACCCTGACAGTAAACTCTTCATGCTTGTTTATATATTATTCTGAGAACGACTGAAACAACCCGACGTTCGGTGCTTCCAGTACAACTCACTGACTGGTCATAAACATTACCTACAACACCTACACACACAGAGAAATACATAGAAGAGACCCTTTTATATGGCAATATACTGATGTGGGCCTGACTTTTTGATTAACTTTATTTTCTCCTAAGCTAATTATATAATTAGTTAAATTATCATTTTCATGTGTGTGTTTTAAATTATGAAGCTATAAATATTCTTGGAAATTGGTTATAAATGTGTTTCTTCTTGTTGAAAGAATTTAAGAATTGCTGACTCGGACTACTGGGATAAAATAATCCACTTTATTTTCCAACAATGTTTTTGTAAATCATGACAGTTATGTTAATGTGCATGTCCAAAACTGAGAAATATTTATAAAGATGGAGTGACAGGAAAAGAGAAGCATTAGGGAAAGCAGCTGAATTTGCTGAAGACTGATGATGTTACATATGAATTGCTGAACTAAGGCATCAATGCAAAACACAAGGTCACCCCACAATAAAAGAAGAGATGGCAATATCTGCAGCTCAAGTATAAGTTTAAATAGAGAAGATCAAAATGGTTATTTATCCAGCGAGGGTCAGGTGTTGAGGAAAAATGATGTCTAGGACACCAGATTCACCCACATATTTAAAAGTGTCTGAACTGCCTGTAAGTCACAATGTCATTAAAAACACCAACAGTCTGGAGGCATTCAGGTTAAATGTTGCAATTCTTGCAACAGTTATGACCAGCATTGTTACCCCGATGTCCTACTACGTCCCCCAACAACTGTCATCTTCCCTACATTAGCGAACCATTTCAGGTGTAAGGGTTTAACTGTGTCACAACGCTCAACCTTTCAGTCCATGTAAGGTTAGATCAATATTAATAATAATACAAATAATAATGATAATATTGATATACAATCAGATCATTGCTGGACTCGGACTCTTTTGTTAATCTGGTTGTTTTGGCTCGGATTATGTGAAAATAACTTCTTCCACAGAGTTCAAACACATTTTCCCAGATCTTTCCCAGAACCCACACATGCATGGGGAGAACATGCAAACTCTGTGCATTAAGACCCCACGCCAGGAGTTGAACCCAAGACCTCTTGCTGCAAGGCAACAGTGACATAATCATATTTCATATAAATTTTAAAACCTGAGTCAAATAACCAAACATTTAAATGTGTGACCCCTTCTCTTTTCCAATGGTTATAATCAGTCTGACAGAGAGAGGTATCCCAATCCTTGTGGTTTTTAGTATAACAATGACCATCAGTGGGACCCTTTGTGAGGTTCCTTGAGACGACATTGTTGTAAATAAGCGCCGTTTAACTAAATAATCTGAACTGAAACTATCTCTGTAGTTATGTTGCTATAGCCTTAGGCTGCTGGAGGACATAATGACCACTTTCACCCTCTTCGCTACATTCTCACACTACTCTCCAATTCTGCATTATTTGCTGTTATTTCAGCTTTTAACTTTGTTCTCTCTTTTCTCTTCCTAGAAGCTACACCTGGTCTGGCTCTGTGTTTACCTGTGACACCTTTCTGGAGAGGGGAATCGTCCGAGCTTCTGCTGGCAACAACTTAATGCTCACCTTCTACAGATGATCCACATGGCCCTGTTTTTCAGTGTTTAACCCTTTCTCTCTCCTAGACATGGCTACTGACTGAGCTTCTACTGTGACTAACTCTATGTTCTCTCTTTCAGACTCTAACCTTGAAAACTGGCTCAGAGTTTATCTGTTCTTTCTTTCTAGGTGAAACGACTAAAGGAGCTACATCCATTAACATTTACTTTTCCTTCCCATAGAAAGTACTCCTGGATCAGTGCTTCTGTGTTCGTTTTGTGTCTCTGCTCTGTTCTCTCAAACCCCCAGTCGGTCGTGGCAGATGGCCGCTCACACTGAGCCTGGTTCTGGTTCTGCTGGAGGTTTCTTCCTGTTAAAAGGGAGTTTTTCCTCTCCACTGTCGCTACATGCATGCTCAGTATGAGGGTGTTAGGTATTATTTAGTCAACTCAGAGGTAAGAACGATACAGTCATAGTTACTTGCAGCAAGGGTAGCCCACTTTGCAGTGAAACTACAAAGTTTTTGACACCCTATCTCTTTATTTATATGCACAGTTCAACAGACAGTTCAGACAGGGTGTGTGTATGTGAGACAGAAAGGAGGCTGGTTCACACAGAGATAACAATGATCTCACACACACAGGGAGGAAGGCATAGTGCAGGTGCCTTGCAACACAAAGTTTTTACATGAGTGATAACAAGTTTTTTGCACCCATCCAACAGTCCCTCCTTTTATCACAAGTAAAAACATTTAATATAAAAACGAGTAAGAAAAATACTTTGTATGAGCGAAAACCCACGGACGGTAAACAGATTATATTTTGTGGGAAATACTCATACGGTCCCGCCGCCCTCGGCGACCATTAAAAGTTAAATGTTGATTAATACTTGAAATCATAAAAATAAAAGAATAATACTTGAAAACATAAAAATAAAAGAATAATACTTGAAATCATAAAAATAAAAGAATAATACTTGAAATCATAAAAATAAAAGAATAATACTTGAAATCATAAACATAAAAGAATAATACTTGAAATCATAAAAATAAAAGAATAATACTTGAAATCATAAAAATAAAAGAATAATACTTGAAATCATAAAAATAAAAGAATAATACTTAATGAAAACAGTGAAACATAATAAAAGAATTTAAAAATCTGCCCTGTTTATGTCATCATTGTACTTTTTCTCATTTCACTTAAGCAACAACTTCTTCCGATTTTCTGCTGTAAGGTCATTTTATGAAATACAATGTATGAGTTCACTCAGGCTTTTGATGTGATTTATTTACAACATGTCATCATAATCGTCCCCTTCATTTTCGTGCATTTCTACCTGGTTCAGTGTTGCATATGCCACCATGAACAATACCAGAAATTCTGTAGGAATGGATGTGCGTCATGTTCTTCCATCAGTGTTCTGAGATGGGTCCCGTCTGATGTCCATCTCTTCTGGTTCGGTATCACCTCCTGTGGATCCTGCTTTAGACAGAGAAAGAGTCCTGCTACCAGAATTAAGCTCAGGCTTATCAGTCCTGTCCACATGTTACAGAGAGCCATTTTATAATTGGGCGCAGATCAGCTGTTTTCTTCACCGGTTTGAGACGCTGGGCCATCTTTGAACCCGGACTTCCTCTGCTACCCCGTCAGTTGATCTGGCTCCTGTAACGGCAAAACTGGCTTACAGTGGCTTTTATGGATCCAGGAAGGCCTCTCTGCTATTTTCAGAGCTGTGGGCGTTGTTAGGAGTATTTGAAACGGCCCTTTCCACCAAGGAGTGCTCCAATCCTTCCGGTGGAGTGTCTTAATCAGGACCAGGTCTCCAGGCCTCAGGTCGTTCTGTGGGATAGGAGCAGAGATTATCGGCAGACCACTGGACATTTGTTCTTCTTTTGTCTGCAACATTTTATTCATCCACTCAGCTAATGAAGTTTCCTGTTGTGCTTTCTCTATTTCATTCATGTCAGAGGGCAGAGAAAACGGTCCGCCATGTACTATTTCTTTGAGAATACAAATTTATATCAGCAACTTGGTGTCACGTGATCTCAGGCTCAGAACACAGTGGGTGGAGTTATACAATGATGTACAGTAGGTGGCAAATGGAGTAAGACCAGTTTGATTTGGAGTTATTCTCATCCATAATTTAACCAGGGATAGGCATTCGGGCCATGGCCTCCCTGTTTCTTCCATTGTTTTCCTTAATCTTTAACTGAAACCCTAATGCATTAGAACTTAGTTCTATTAATTTATTTATAAAATGAGTTCCATTATCTGACCTTATAATCTGTGGGATACCATATGTGGGGAAGAAATGTGTCACTAGGTTCATCTATTACAACTAGGCAATATTTCTTTCCCCGTGTTTGCAACAACTTATGCATGATCTGCAAAAATGATTTGCATAGTCAGAAAAATTTATAGTGTAGCATTAATGCTTTACCAGATGTGACATATTCCCCCCTTGACACGTGGGTCTTCCCAATGTGTCACTGTAGCCGCTGTGTTGTATAAATGTTTTTGGGAGGATTGGTTTATCTTCTATCTGATAGATGTCATCTTTTCTCTGTGCTCCTTTCTTTAGCCAGGCCTTTATTTCTGTCTTGGGTGCTGACTGTTGGGCGTCTTTCAGCTCGTCTGTGTATATAAATAGCAGATCTGACATTTTCTCTTTAATAGGTTGAAATGAGTTAGTTCTGTCCCTGATGATGTTTTAAAACCTCTATTTTGCCAAATCTTAGCATGGTGATGTACTGATCTGAAAACGTATTGGCTGTCTGTGTATATAGTAAGTATTTGTCCCTCATGTAATTCACATGCTCTTACTACAGCATATAATTCTGCTGTTTGGGCTGAGCATGTATTGGGTAGAGATTTAGCTTATATTATCCTATCGATGGTTGTTACTGCATAACCAACTCTATTCTTTCCATATTCATCTTTAGATGCTGAGCCATCTACAAACACAACACATGAATCTGGTATAAGGGTTTGAGAAATGTCTTGTCTGGGTTTTGTGTCTTCTTCAACTTTTGCTTTATAAGAATGTGGTTTTCCATCTTCTGCAGTAGGTATTAGAGTACTTGGATTTAAAGGGCACATCTTTTTAGAGTTATGTTTGGCTGTGATAATAATAGCGATGTCAGTGTGATATGCCTTGCATGTAGCGTCAGGTGCTTCTCTTAATATTCCTGACTTCAACATATCTTGTATTACTGGCTTAGTACCTTCTTCAGCTTCTGGCTTTAAGGGGTATTGGCGGACTAATAGTCTTTTTTCAGATATTAGTTTAACCTTGTATGGTGGGAACCCCTTTATAAGCCCTACATCAGTTGATGATTGGGACCACAGTTCAGGTGGGACAGCAGCTAGGGCAGGATGCATGTTGCTCTCTTTGCTCTCAGCTAAACCCTGTATTTGTCCCTCTGCCTCATCTAAATGTGTCCTTGGATGGACTTTGACTGTCCACCCTAGAATGAGCTTCCAGATTCCTGTATTAGGATCCACTTTTGACAGTGTCAGTGCTGTTCCTGCAGAGGTTTAAAGCCTCTGTTTTTCCAAATTCTTAGTATTCTTTTTTATCATATTTTATAAAGTAAGTCCTTATTACATTTAAAAATGAGATCAATATTTTTGGTAGTTGCTATTATTATAAATAATGCTTGGTTTAGTTCTTATTAAAAATAAAAAATAAAAACTCACTCACTGATGAACACAAAAATGAAGGGCATATTATATCTTATAATCTTAGTTTATCTTACCCAGTTTTATAGATACAACATACAGTTTCAGTCAGCTTTGTATTTAGTTCAAGTAACTAAAGTTTGTTTCAATTAACTCAAGTTTTCTCTATTTCAGTCCAGTCCAGTAATTCTGTTAAGGTTAATTTCATCTTATGTTAAGTTTGAGTCTAATTCAATCATTTTGAACCTGACTGGAAAAAGTCTAAACATCTGTTAAAATCTTTTTGTTTTACCATAGAGAACTGACCTAATATTATTATGGTATGTTGAGGACTCTAATTTTTACATAACATGAAACAAACATTTATTTAACAAAAACAGAAAGTCAAATACAGACATTTGGCCACATGAAAGTTTAAATAACCTGTTTGTAAAAGAATTATGAAAAATTGAAGACGGATCTATGAACTTTCTTATGGTTATCAGTATTTTTAATACAGGTAGAACCTTTGCCATCTTTATATGATTTTTCGGAAAAGATTCTGGAAACTCTATTAAGATATAAGTTTGGCAAAGATCATCAGAACATCAGACCTTTATTAGCGCTTTTAATGTCCCTCAAAGATGCATTACAATGAAATCAGTCATTCCCATTCACACACATTCACACACTACTTACTTATTTCTCTGTCAGAGTCATTTTATTTGCAAAAACATAATTTGACTTCTATTATTCTTAAAATGCACATTGTTTCCTCATAACCCCTTTTGTTTCCACAAGGTCTGTTTTGAACGCTTCAATTCTTTTTTTTTATTCACCAAGAATCAATAAGGTGGTCTTAGTGGGTCCACCTTAAAGGTGTTCTCTGTTGGGTGTCATGTTATCATTGTCAGGTCAGTGAGGTTCATAAGTCAGTCAGAACCTTGGTCATTTGTTCTGTGCTCATCATGTTTCATAGATCCAGTCTATGATTAGTCAGCAAAACTTCCACCTATAGGAGAAAAATTGATTGTTAATGAATGAGCTGCATTTCCTAGGAACACTGTCTTCCTCCTGGATGAGCATCACCTGTTGAAAAACTTTCATCATTGTTTGTTTCACATATTCAATCAGATCTTTATATTATACCAGTAGGTGAAGTTGTTAGTATCTCATGTAGACTGACATATACTGTTGCATTTGGAGAAGATCTCAGATTAAATAAACTTAGTTAGAGCTTCAATCCAAGTTCATTTTGTGTCTGCAGACTTTAGCCAATTTATCTTTTTATTTTAGACATAAAGAGCAAGATTCAAAACATTTTCAAAAGGCAGATTGTGGCAGAATGTAGACAAAACTGCTTATTGATTGACAAAATAACATTCAAGCACACAATCACCATATTAAAAGGCTCTACTTCTAGAGAATCACTAAACTTCTGAGGTCCGGTTTTGGCCCGCGGACCTTGAGTTTGACACATGCAGGGTAGAGTTACAATTTTTTTTTTTTTTCAGACCTTTCAGCAGAGACAGGCTTCTGCTGTTTGCAGAAGTTTTATCTTTGTTTTCAGGCAGCTGCATCTCTTTGTCAAGTTCGTTTCACAGAGCTGAAATTTAACTTCTCTCAAAGAGGAAAAATCAAGAATGCAAACAATCTGAGCCAAATATGGAATTATTTCCCTGTAAAATGAATCTTTTGCATTTTATCATGATATTGTTGGTAGTATAACACCATAGAATGATTTTTAAAGCACCTGTTTCTCACTAATGCTTGCCTACAAAATCTTTTACTCTCAGATTACTTCTTTAACAACTCTAGTCATTGTTCACTGGGTTGTCCAGTTGGACAGTTTCCATGTTGTCCACATTGTCACCTCCTATTTTAACTTCTTTTACCACGTCCTCTAAAACCACCTCTTAGTCTTTATAATTTGGGGCTACCTTGGTATTCTAAACTGGGATGGGTGGCGGTCCGCCCCCCTTTATTTGTTTTCAGTTAAGCTGAAAGTTTTTTTCTGTGCTTTTCTTAAGGCCTCAGTATTATGGCTATGTCAGTTAAAAGCTGCTCTTATTGTTGTTTTTTTAATTAATCTTTTTGTTTTAATCTGTTTATCAACTGTGAGCACTCAGGGACTGAAAAGTCCCCTTTGAAATTATAATCTGGCAAGGTTTTTTATTGTCTCTTGAATCTTTTGAATGCATAATCTCCAGTTTAAGATCCCCGTGTAGTTTTAGGATTTCAGTGATAATTAAGTTACCTGAAAATCCGTATTTTTATGCCATCGTGTACATATTTCTGTTAAATCAGAGATTTTTCTCTGTTCTTTCCCCATTGTTCTTTGTTATTTTTCTCTTTTTAGTTTTCATTATTGCTAATTTTAGATCCACTTGTAATTTTAAGACATCCTTTGTATCTAATTTGCCCAAAAACCCATGTTTTTTATTTTTTATTCCATCTATGACAGATCATACCTGCTCCTTTTACATAGTTCTCCATAAACTTTACCTCCCCTTCTAAGTCAATTAGTTTACTTTGTTTCTTCCCCATTATGTTTTATGTTAGTTTAATTATAGTATAAATGTCCCAGATAAAAGGTCACTGGCATGAGACTTTAAGGAGAGGACATTAACACGCCCTTCTACTGCGACTAATTCGCAGCGGTGTTAATTTTCTGGAATGAAATCCGACCTGAATCTCCAAAGTCACCAGTATGTAGTTTTAATCTGGGCAAAAGAAAACACAGGACTAGCAGAATCCTGCTATGATTCTATTAAAATGCTTAGTCCTCCATACACACACAACACAGTCACACAGTTAGTTTCAGGTACCTTGTAATTTTTCTAAGTTAACTTGGTGTTATTTTATGAGCTCAGTTTACTCCGTTCTTTTTACTTTTATAGCGCTTATTCTATTCCCTCGCAGGGGAATAACCCTTAGTCGTTTTATTTGGCCCCCTTCTTGGCGGGGCCCTACCTTAATTTGTCACTATTCCTTTCACGGTGGAATAAAACCATCCCAATGCAGCGTCCTTACCGGCGACGCACTACCAACGACTGTTAAGTACTTTTCTTCTTTTATTTATATAGCGCTTACTCTATTCCCTCGCAGGGGAATAATCCTCAGTCATTTTCTTTAATCCCCTTCACGGCGGGATTGTACCAAATTTGTCTCTATTCCTTTCACGGTGGAATAAAACCATCCGAATGCAGCGTCCTTACCGGCGACGCACTACCAACGACTGTTAAGTACTTTTCTTCTTTTATTTATATAGCGCTTACTCTATTCCCTCGCAGGGGAATAATCCTCAGTCATTTTCTTTAATCCCCTTCACGGCGGGATTGTACCAAATTTGTCACTATTCCTTTCACGGTGGAATAAAACCATTCGAATGCAGCGTCCTTACCGGCGACGCACTACCAACGACTGTTAAGTACTTTTCCTATGAACTGTATTTTAAAACTGTCTCACCTCGGAGTTGACTTCTTGGTGACTCTCTGGACCCTGTGAGAGTCACCCGCGCCGAGGAAGGCGATAACCCACTGGCCAGGTGTGAATTCACACACACCGGGACTTTCAGCCACTCCGGCTAATGGAGGCTGTGCAGCGGTGCTTCGCTCGACGTCAGGCTTCCCCCACAGATCCCAGAGTCACTGTTAAAGCAAAGAGAAATAAGGTTATTGGATTAATCTGGCTACGAAGGACCAATAAATGTTAGGTATTATTTAGTCAACTCAGAGGTAAGAACGATACAGTCATAGTTACTTGCAGCAAGGGTAGCCCACTTTGCAGTGAAACTACAAAGTTTTGACACCCTATCTCTTTATTTATATGCACAGTTCAACAGACAGTTCAGACAGGGTGTGTATGTGAGACAGAAAGGAGGCTGGTTCACACAGAGATAACAATGATCTCACACACACAGGGAGGAAGGCATAGTGCAGGTGCCTTGCAACACAAAGTTTTTACATGAGTGATAACAAGTTTTTTGCACCCATCCAACAGAGGGATTGCTGCAAAGTCAACACCAGTGACTGTCCACAGTCTCTACATGCTCATCCAGGAGGAGTGAATGCTGCAAGTTACTGACTGGATGCAATCTGCTGGGTTTCCTTAGATAGAAAAACTTTTTAGCCAATTTGAATAAATAACTGAATCTGACTGCACTGTTCAATGGTTAGGATTAATTGGAATGTATGAACATGACTTTGTGAAGTGCCTTGAGAATGCATGTGTTGTGAATTGGCGCTATATAAATAAAACTGAATTGAATTGAATTGAAAAAAAAACGACCCTTTAAATTTTGGCAAATGTAGGAAATCAAGCAAGTTCACCCTAAGAGCAGACCGCAAGATCCTAAAAGAAGTCTCTAAAAGCCATAACCTTTGCTCTCTTGGACTAACATAAACATCATATACAACATAAAATAACATAAACGTCAGCCTGAAGTTTGCCAGAGAGAACATAGGAAAAGACCAAGGCTTCTGGAATCAAGTTCTGTGGAGCAGGACCTAACCAGCATACCATCATAGAATCCACCATGCATGAAGCACAACTGGACCCTGTGACATGATAATGGCCCAAAACATTGAAGTTAATCCACCGAAGACTGTCTGAGAATTAAGAGATAGAAAGTTTCCTACGTAGTCAAAGCCCAGATGTTGATCCATTGAAATGTTGTGTAGTGACTGTAGCAACATTTTTGATTTATGAAATTAAACAATACTAATAAAACCGAGCAGCTGTAAGAATATAGGTATTACAGGTTGGCTGAAAATATTTGTACCAATTTTAAATGTATTTTAACGGTTTTAAATTTACTTAAAACCTTTAAATGTTCAAAAGTAGGTTATTTATCTGGTTCATCCAGTTTTATAACTTCTGTAATTTAATTAGGATTCCATGACGGAGTTTATTTTCCTCAGAAAAAATACTTCATTGATGATTTACATCAAAAATCTTTTTATATCTGAAATAAAATAGTGGGAAACCTGAACGGAACATTATTATGTTGCATACTGAATAAAACATGGAACAAAACTTTGATTCTTTAATAGAGAATTATTCTGTATTTTGTGGGACATGTGACAACCCTAAATTAGTGACAGTACTGTGCTTTTCTCGCACTCGTCGTCTTCTGCTTTATCCGGGACCGGGTCGCAGGGGCAGCAGACTCAGCAGAGACGCCCGGACCTCCCTCTCCTCAGACACCTCCTCCAGCTCCTCCGGGTGGAGCCCAAGGCATTCCCAGGCCAGTTGAGAGACATAGTCCCTCTAGCGTGTCCTGGGCCGTCCCCTGGGCCTCCTCCCGGTGGGACGTGCCTGGAACACCTCCAGAGGAAGGCGTCCAGGAGGCATTCGGTATAGATGCCCGAGCCACCTCAACTGGCTCCTCCAACTGTGGAGGAGTAGCGGCTCTACTCCGAGCTCCTCCCGGATGGCCGAGCTCCTCACCCTATCGCTAAGGGAGAGCCACCCTACGGAGGAAGCTCATTTCCGCCGCTTGTATCCGGGATCTCGTTCTTTCGGTCATGACCCAAAGTTCATGGCCATAGGTGAGGGTAGGAACGTAGACCGACCGGTGAATTGAGAGCTTGGCTTTTCGGCTCAGCTCTCTCTTCACCACAACGGACCGGCCACCGCGGAGCTTTTTAACCACCTCGGTGACTTCAGCCTGGGTGATGAAAGAGTCCAACCCTGAGTCCCTAGTCTCTGTTTCCACCAGGGAATGCGTGATGGCAGGATTGAGGAGATCCTCGAAGTACTCCTTCCACCGGCCAATAATGTCCCCATCGAGGTCAGCAGCTCCCCACCCCCACTGTAAACAGTGTTGATGAAGCACTGCTTCCCCCTCCTGAGGTGCCGGACGGTTTGCCAGAATCGATTCGGGGCCAACCGGTAGTCCTTCTCCATGGCCTCACCGAACTCCTCCCAGGTCCGAGGTTTTGCCTCTGCCACCGCCCGGGCCGCGGCCCGCTTGGTCCCACGGTACCTGTCAGCCGCCTCAGGAGTCTCACAAGCTAACCACAGCCGATAGGACTCCTTCTTCAGCTTGACAGCGTCCCTTACTGCCGGTGTCCACCACCGGGTTCGGGGATTGCCGCCGCGACAGGCACCGCAGACCTTACGGCCACAGCTACGGGCAGCAGCATCGACAATAGATGCGGAGAACATGGTCCACTCGGACTCTATGTCTCCAACATCCCTCGGAATCTGGTCAAAGCTCTCCCGGAGGTGAGAGTTGAATACATCCCTGGCCAAGGGGTCCGCCAGACGTTCCCAGCAGACCCTCACTATGCGCTTGGGCCTGCCAAGTCTGTCCGGCTTTCTCCTCCCCCAGCGGATCCAACTCACCACCAGGTGGTGATCAGTGGACAGCTCAGCCCCTCTCTTCACCCGAGTGTCCAAAACATGGGGCCGAAGGTCTGTTGATACGACAACAAAGTCGATCATTGACCTCCTGCCTAGGGTATCCTGGTGCCAAGTGCACTGATGGACACCCTTATGTTTGAACATGGTGTTCATTATGGACAATCCATGACTAGCACAGAAGTCCAATAACAAAACACCGCTCAGATTCAGATTGGGGAGGCCATTCCTTCCGATTACGCTTCTCCAGGTGTCACTGTCATTTCCCACGTGGGCGTTGAAGTCCCCCAGCAGAATAATGGAGTCCCCAGGAGGGCCACTATCCAGCACCCCCGACAGGGATGCCAAGAAGGCCGGGTACACCGCACTACCACTCGGCCCGTAGGCTGAAATGATAGGCAGAGACCTCTCCCCAACCAGAAGGCGCAGGGATGCGACCCTCTCATCCACTGGGGTAAACCCCAACACGAGACGGCTGAGCTGGGGGGCGACAAGCAAACCCACCCCCGCCCGCCACCTCTCCCCGTGGGCCACTCCAGAGTAGAAGAGAGTCCAACCCCTCTCAAGGAAATGGGTTCCATACCCCACGCTGTATGTGGAGGCGAGCCCGACTATTTCTAGTTGATATTTCTCGACCTTCCACACAAGCTCAGGCTCAGCGAGGTGACATTCCATGTCCCTAGAGCCAGCCTGATGGTGCGTTCACACCAAACGCGATTTCTGCGAATTTTTCGCCTTATTTGTGTGCTTTTGCCCGCTTCACATTCCGTGTGAACTCTGCGTTGGCATTCGGCAACAAGCGGCAACGCTTCGCCGCGTCATCAAATAGGAGGAGTTTCCATCTGCTGCTTGCTGGTTTCAACTGAACATGGCGGACATGGATTTCACGGATAATCACGGTGTTTTACCTGTGGAGAGCCGAAAAACGCAGCCGACGTCAACATCCCTGGGTTCACCAAATTCTTCAGGGACGGGAACAGTTCGGAGAGTACCACCACCTACTCCAGGAGCTGCGTCTGGACGACGGTCGATTTCAGCGGTACTTCCGTCTATCCAGGATCCAGTTCGACTATCTACTGCCCCGCGTTGGGAGACGAATCGGCCTCCGGGACGCCAAATACCGGCGACCGCAGTGAAGCCAGCCCGAAGCGGGACACCGGACACTCAAGCTCCGTGGAGCCAGCGGCATCCAGCCCACGACCAATCTGCGTCAGGCACCCAGATTTCGGCTAGTTGCTCTCTGTTGCTCCCTCTTCTGACGCGCAGTGGTTCACTAAGGACCGTCAATAAGTTTCCGAACCAAACAATCGTGGAAAATCTGAGTGCCTGAATTGGATCAACGTTGAGCTAGATGCCGCTAACTCCGCGGAGCTTGAACATCCAACTTCAAACTAACTTCATCGCGGTTTACCGGCACTGTATCCCCGCTGCTGAACGCCCGTCCATCTGTCTTCGGTGAGTAAATAAATCTCAGCTCAGTAAAAAAACAGCCGATTTTTAATGTCCACATCTCCTAAATAGAAGATATTTGTGCCTAAACATAACCAGGCCAGGTCCTTTCTGTACTTGTCTCAGTAAAAGTAATTAGTTGAGTCATACAACTCTGGCATGCCGCACACCGCCACTATGATCTGGTCCTCCATCTTCACTGACAACCGCTTCTTCTCCACTTTGGTCCTTCACCCTACGTCACAGCCACATCCAGTCACTGATTGGTTGACGCGACGCGAATTTAGGAAAAAGTTCCGATTTTTCAACTCGTCCATCGTGCCGCTCCGCTCCCGCTTCGCTTGCCACGCCTTCCGCGCCGCGCCCTCCGCGTCTTTCGCACCGCACCGCGCCGCTCCGCTCCTGAACGCACCTCTACATAGGGATAACATGTAAATTGGCCGCTCCTTTCGCAGAAATCGCGTTTGGTGTGAACGCACCATAAGCATCCGGGGATCGGGCCACCGAGGTCTCCACCTTCGCCTGCCGCACAATCCTCTTTGCACTGGTCCCTCACGGTTCCCCCTGCAGGTGGTGGGCCCACTGGGGGATGGTCTCGCGTCTCTCGTTCGGGCTTGGCCCGGCCGGGTCCCGCGAGGAGCAACCCAGCCACCAGGTGCTCTCCGACGAGTCCCGACCCCAGGCCTGGCTCCAGGGTGGGACCCCGGCTCCGCCGTACCGGGCGACGTCATGTGCCTCGATTTTGTAGTTGTCATGAGGGGTTCTTGAACCGCTCTTTGTCTGACCCGTCACCTAGAGCCTGTTTGCCATGGGAGACCCTACCAGGGGCATTTAAGCCCCAGACAACATAGCCTCTAGGATCATTCGAGCACTCAAACCCCTCCACCACGTTAAGGTGGCGGTTCAAGGAGGGGTACTGTGCTTTTGTGTTGTTTTTTTTTTTAAATAGTCTCCAAACTCTCAATAAAAATTGCTAAAATAACAAAATACTGTGCTTTTGTGTTTTTTTTTTATTTTAGCAATTTTTATTGAGGGTTTGGAGACTATCTTTATTCCTAAATATGTGCTAGACTAAAAACAAAACAATTTCAATAATCAGGAAACAAAACTAGCTTAGATGAAGCTAATTACTGTTTCAGGTTAGCCTTTTGGTAGAACTAACTAGGGTCTCGGCCCTAGCTAAAGCTAACTACTGTCTTGGGTTAGCCCTAGCTAAAGCCAACTACGGTCTCGGGTTAGCCCTAGCTAAAGCCAACTACGGTCTCGGGTTAGCCCTAGCTAAAGCCAACTACGGTCTTGCGTTAGTCCTAGCTAAAGCTTACTACTGTCTTGGGTTAGCCCTATCTAAGGCTAACTACGGTCTTGGGTTAGCCCTAGCTAAAGCCAACTACGGTTTCGGGTTAGCCCTAGCGAATGCTAACTATGGTCCTGGGTTAGCCCAGGCTAAAGCTAACAACGGTCCCGGGTTAGCCCTAGCTAAAGCTAACTACAGTCTCAGGTTAGTCCTACCTAAAGCCAACTACGGTCTCAAGTTAATCCTAGCTAAAGCTTACTACTGTCTTGGATTAGCCCTAGCTAAAGCCAACTATGGTCTCGGGTTAGCCCTACGGTCTCGGGTTAGCCCTAGCTAAAGCTTACTACTGTCTGGGGTTAGCCCTAGCTAAAGCCAACTACGGTCTCGGGTTAGCCCTACGGTCTCGGGTTAGCCCTAGCTCAAGCCAACTACTGTCTTGGGTTAGCCCTAGCTAAAGCCAACTACTGTCTCGGGTTAGCCCTAGCTAAAGCCAACTACGGTCTCAGGTTAGCCCTGGCTAAAGTTAACTACAGTCTTGGGTTAGCCCTAGCTAAAGCCAACTACGGTTTCAGGTTAGCCCTAGCGAATGCTAACTATGGTCCTGGGTTAGCCCTAGCTAAAGCTAACTACGGTTTCAGGTTAGCCCTAGCGAATGCTAACTATGGTCCTGGGTTAGCCCTAGCTAAAGCCAACTACGGTCTCGGGTTAGCCCTACGGTCTCGGGTTAGCCCTAGCTCAAGCCAACTACTGTCTCGGGTTAGCCCTAGCTAAAGCCAACTACTGTCTCGGGTTAGCCCTAGCTAAAGCCAACTACGGTCTCAGGTTAGCCCTGGCTAAAGTTAAGTACAGTCTTGGGTTAGCCCTAGCTAAAGCCAACTACGGTTTCAGGTTAGCCCTAGCGAATGCTAACTATGGTCCTGGGTTAGCCCTAGCTAAAGCTAACTACGGTCTTGCGTTAGTCCTAGCTAAAGCTTACTACTGTCTTGGGTTAGCCCTATCTAAGGCTAACTACGGTCTTGGGTTAGCCCTAGCTAAAGCCAAATACGGTTTCGGGTTAGCCCTAGCGAATGCTAACTATGGTCCTGGGTTAGCCCAGGCTAAAGCTAACAACGGTCCCGGGTTAGCCCTAGCTAAAGCTAACTACAGTCTCAGGTTAGTCCTACCTAAAGCCAACTACGGTCTCAAGTTAATCCTAGCTAAAGCTTACTACTGTCTTGGGTTAGCCCTAGCTAAAGCCAACTACGGTCTCGGGTTAGCCCTACGGTCTCGGGTTAGCCCTAGCTAAAGCTTACTACTGTCTGGGGTTAGCCCTAGCTAAAGCCAACTACGGTCTCGGGTTAGCCCTACGGTCTCGGGTTAGCCCTAGCTCAAGCCAACTACTGTCTTGGGTTAGCCCTAGCTAAAGCCAACTACTGTCTCGGGTTAGCCCTAGCTAAAGCCAACTACGGTCTCAGGTTAGCCCTGGCTAAAGTTAACTACAGTCTTGGGTTAGCCCTAGCTAAAGCCAACTACGGTTTCAGGTTAGCCCTAGCGAATGCTAACTATGGTCCTGGGTTAGCCCTAGCTAAAGCTAACTACGGTTTCAGGTTAGCCCTAGCGAATGCTAACTATGGTCCTGGGTTAGCCCTAGCTAAAGCCAACTACGGTCTCGGGTTAGCCCTACGGTCTCGGGTTAGCCCTAGCTCAAGCCAACTACTGTCTCGGGTTAGCCCTAGCTAAAGCCAACTACTGTCTCGGGTTAGCCCTAGCTAAAGCCAACTACGGTCTCAGGTTAGCCCTGGCTAAAGTTAAGTACAGTCTTGGGTTAGCCCTAGCTAAAGCCAACTACGGTTTCAGGTTAGCCCTAGCGAATGCTAACTATGGTCCTGGGTTAGCCCTAGCTAAAGCTAACTACGGTCTCAGGTTAGTCCTAGCTAAAGCCAACTACGGTCTCAGGTTAATCCTAGCTAAAGCTTACTACTGTCTTGGGTTAGCCCTAGCTAAAGCCAACTACGGTTTCAGGTTAGCCCTAGCGAATGCTAACTATGGTCCTGGGTTAGCCCAAGCTAAAGCTAACAACGGTCCCGGGTTAGCCCTAGCTAAAGTTAACTACAGTCTTGGGTTAGCCCTAGCTAAAGCCAACTACTGTCTCAGGTTAATCCTAGCTAAAGCTTACTACTGTCTTGGGTTAGCCCTAGCTAAAGCTAACTACGGTCTCGGGTTAGCTCTAGCTCAAGCCAACTACTGTCTCGGGTTAGCCCTAGCTAAAGCCAACTACTGTCTCGGGTTAGCCCAAGCTAAAGCCAACTGCTGTCTCGGGTTAGCCCCAGCTAAAGCCAACTACGGTCTTAGGTTAGCCCTAGCTAAAGCCAACTACGGTCTCGGGTTAGCCCTACGGTCTCGGGTTAGCCCTAGCTAAAGCTTACTACTGTCTGGGGTTAGCCCTAGCTAAAGCCAACTACGGTCTCGGGTTAGCCCTACGGTCTCGGGTTAGCCCTAGCTCAAGCCAACTACTGTCTTGGGTTAGCCCTAGCTAAAGCCAACTACTGTCTCGGGTTAGCCCTAGCTAAAGCCAACTACGGTCTCAGGTTAGCCCTGGCTAAAGTTAACTACAGTCTTGGGTTAGCCCTAGCTAAAGCCAACTACGGTTTCAGGTTAGCCCTAGCGAATGCTAACTATGGTCCTGGGTTAGCCCTAGCTAAAGCTAACTACGGTTTCAGGTTAGCCCTAGCGAATGCTAACTATGGTCCTGGGTTAGCCCTAGCTAAAGCCAACTACGGTCTCGGGTTAGCCCTACGGTCTCGGGTTAGCCCTAGCTCAAGCCAACTACTGTCTCGGGTTAGCCCTAGCTAAAGCCAACTACTGTCTCGGGTTAGCCCTAGCTAAAGCCAACTACGGTCTCAGGTTAGCCCTGGCTAAAGTTAAGTACAGTCTTGGGTTAGCCCTAGCTAAAGCCAACTACGGTTTCAGGTTAGCCCTAGCGAATGCTAACTATGGTCCTGGGTTAGCCCTAGCTAAAGCTAACTACGGTCTCAGGTTAGTCCTAGCTAAAGCCAACTACGGTCTCAGGTTAATCCTAGCTAAAGCTTACTACTGTCTTGGGTTAGCCCTAGCTAAAGCCAACTACGGTTTCAGGTTAGCCCTAGCGAATGCTAACTATGGTCCTGGGTTAGCCCAAGCTAAAGCTAACAACGGTCCCGGGTTAGCCCTAGCTAAAGTTAACTACAGTCTTGGGTTAGCCCTAGCTAAAGCCAACTACTGTCTCAGGTTAATCCTAGCTAAAGCTTACTAATGTCTTGGGTTAGCCCTAGCTAAAGCTAACTACGGTCTCGGGTTAGCTCTAGCTCAAGCCAACTACTGTCTCGGGTTAGCCCTAGCTAAAGCCAACTACTGTCTCGGGTTAGCCCAAGCTAAAGCCAACTGCTGTCTCGGGTTAGCCCCAGCTAAAGCCAACTACGGTCTTAGGTTAGCCCTGGCTAAAGTTAACTACAGTCTTGGGTTAGCCCTAGCTAAAGCCATCTACGGTCTCGGGTTGGCCCTAGCTAAAGCCAACTACGGTCTCGGGTTAGCCCTAGCGAATGCTAACTACGGTCATGGGTTAGCACAAGCTAAAGCTAACTACAGTTCCGGGTTAGCCCTAGCTAAAGCTAACTAAAGTCTCATGTTAGTCCTAGCTAAAGCCAACTACGGTCTCAGGTTAGTCCTGGCTAAAGCTTACTACTATCTTGGGTTAGCCCTAGCTAAAGCCAACTACGGTCTCAGGTTAGTCCTGGCTAAAGCTTACTACTATCTTGGGTTAGCCCTAGCTAAAGCCAACTACTGTCTCGGGTTGGCCCTAGCTAAAGCCAACTACGGTCTCGGGTTAGCCCTAGCGAACGCTAACTATGGTCCTGGGTTAGCCCTGACTAAAGCTAACTACAATCTCGGGTTAGTCCTAGCCAGGGGTGAAAGTAGTTTTAAATTCTTACTGGTACTTAGGGGCGGAGCTAGAGGGGGGGCTGGGGAGACACTGTGGGCATATAAACATGCATTTATATATATATATCTAAATATAAATATATATCTAAATATAAATATATATATATTTATATATATATATATAAATCCAAGATGGTGCCGACGATGGCAGCCTTGGAGCTTCGCTCTCTCTTTCTTTTTGTATTTTGTGTATTTTGCGGGTTTCGAGCCACAGTACTGTGGTTTCATTCAGTAGAGAGGAACATCTCAACATCAGAGAGTCCTCTCTTGGGATTTTTTCACCATCTTTCATCGATCCGAGGTTCACTGAGCTCCTGGCAAGTGGAGCAGCGGCACTCTACGGGATACTGCTCCAAAAGCGCCGGAGGGGAAACTGTGCTGGCGTGCTGGTAAAGCACCAAAGAGGACTTCGCACACCACTGCCTTCAATCCACCTGGCAAATGTCCGCTCTCTAAACAACAAGATGGACGAGCTGCTTCTTCTCACCGGTAAAAACACGGACCTCCGCGGATCAGCGGTTCTCTGCTTCACCGAGACATGGCTGAGTGAAAACATCCCAGACTGTGCATTGCTGATGCCGGGCTTCCAGCTGTTCAGAGCGGATCGCAGCGAGGAGCTATCGGGGAAGAGGTGAGGAGGCAGAATCTGCTTTTATATAAACGAAGGTTGGTGCAGAGACGTAAAAGTGCTGGAGAAAACATGTAGTCCTGATCTGGAGTCATTTTCCATAATCTGTAAACCGTTTTATTCACCGAGAGAGTTTTCCTCATTTATAATAATCGGCTCATATTTTCCACCGCATGGCTGCACTTCTGCCGCGGAAAAACATCTTGCTGAGCTGATTACAGACGTGGAGAAAAATACACTGACTCTTTCATCATAATACTAGAAGATTTTAACAGAGCAAACCTCTCCAATGAACTCCCCAAATACAGACAGCATATTAATTGTCCCACCAGAGACAAAAACACACTGGACCATTATTACACAGCTTTAAAGGACTCATATCATGCTGTTACCAGGGCTGCTCTGGGTTTTTCGGATCATTATCTAATCCACCTCATCCCAACCTACAGACAGAGACTAAGAGCTTCCAAACTCAAGGTTCACACTGTTAAGAAGTGGACTGAGGAATCAAAGCAGACGCTACAGGCCTGCTTTGAATGCACAGATTGGACTGTTTTTGAAACCTCTGCCACTGACTTAAACTGATGTGGTGACATCGTACATCAGTTTCTGTGAGGACATGTGTGTGCAGACCAAGACCTTCTGCACCTTTGGGAATAACAAGCCATGGTTTACTCCACACCTCAGGAATCTGCGCAGGGAAAAGGAAGAAGCTCACAGCAGTGGAGATTGGGCGCGGTACAGGCAGGCCAGGAACAGACTAACAAAAGAGATCAAAGCAGCTAAGAGAAGCTACAGTAAGAAGCTGAAGAACATCCTTTCTACTGATGACACTTCAGCTGTATGGACTGGTCTGAGAAACCTGACTGCCTATAGGAGCCCCCCCACCAGCGGCTGGTGTTGAAGCACCTGAAAGACATCACAGGGCTCCTGCTGGACCCCCTGCAATTTGCTTACCGAGCAAACAGGTCGGCACATGATGCTGTTAACTTAGGTCTACACTTCATCCTGCAACACCTCGACCACCCAGGGACGTACGCCAGGATCCTGTTTGTAAACTTCAGCTCGGCCTTCAACACCATCATACCAGACATCTTCCACCAGAAGCTCCCACACCTCAACGTCCCAGCCTCCACCTGTCAGTGGATCAACAGCTTCCTGACAGACCGACAGCAGGTGAGACTGGGGAGCATCTTCTCCCGATCCAGATCAATAAGTACTGGTGCCCCCCAGGGGTGTGTTCTATCCCCACTCCTCTTCTCTCTGTACACAAATGACTGCACCTCATCGGACTCGTCCGTGAAACTCCTTAATTTTGCAGACGACACCACTGTCATTGGACTGATCCAGGACGGTGATGAGTCTGCATACAGACAGCAGGTGGATCGGCTGGTACACTGGTGCAGTCAGAACTACCTTGAACTGAACCCACTCAAGACTGTGGAAATGGTGGTGGACTTTCGGAGAACACCACCCCCATACACCCCCCTCACCATCCTCAACACTGTATCGGCCGTGGACCACTTCAGGTTCTTAGGAACCACCATCTCTGAGGACCTGAGATGGTCTTCACACATAGACACTGTTCAGAAGAAGGCCCAGCAGAGACTGTACTTCCTGAGGCAACTCAAGAAGTTCAACCTTCCACAGGAGATGCTGGTCATCTTCTCCACTGCCATCATTCAGTCTGTCCTGTCTTCATCCATCTCAGTGTGGCTTGGATCATCCACAAAACAGGACAGGTCCAGACTGCAACGAATAATCAGGACTGCAGAGAGAATAATCAGAGCTGACCTTCCCTCCATCCAGGACTTATACAGGTCAAAGGTCAGGAAAAGAGCTGCTAAAATCTCTGCAGACCCCACACACCCTGCACATAAACTGTTCAGAGCTTTATATATGTGTATATTGTACATTGTAAATTGTAAATATGTATATTCTGTGATGCAAAAACAGAACAAAAGAGCAAAGTGTACCGGAGTCAAATTCCTTGTTTGTATGTACAAACTTGGCAATAAAGCTGATTCTGATTCTGATATATAAATGTGTGTGTGTTAATTGTTACTCTCATCTGTGGCCCCCTCAAGATCTCTCTCTCTCTCTCAGCAAAGTCCAAACTGAAACTAATTAAAACTTTACTGTCTGTATAAGGCAGAAATTAGAATCACTTGACAATGTAGAAAATATATATATATATATATATATATATATATATATATTTCAATTGCTAAAGAACTGCCATGTATGAAACAATCATAAACCATTTTCTGAAGCATAACTTTTAATCTTCAATTTCCGTCTTTTCTTGTTGAATAAAGAAGTTATTGTTCTCTGCATTGTGCTCAAGTTTTGATTTGATTTAAATTAAAAATTTGACAGTTTGGTTGTTTGTTGTTGTCCGGTTTGCAGTTTTTATTTAAAAGTTTGTAGATGGTAAGTGATTTGTTGTTTGTCCTGTCCTAATGCAAGCGGAGGTTTTTTATGTCTATGAACCACCTGTGTAAAATCTCCCAGTCATCGATCTCCTTGACAACCGCTTTGTAGTGTATGTGAAATCTCTGGTCATAAGCGGTGTTTTCGAGCTGTACTGTATTGTTGTAATTCAGCAAAATAACATGTACCCGCCTCTCGCCCATAGACTGCTGGAGATAGGTCAGCTCCCCCGCGACCCACTATGGAATAAGCGGTAGAAAATGACTGACTGACTGACTGACTGAACATGAAACACAACTAGTTTCTCTCCCTTTGCTTTTAACTGGGGTATTTAGCAGCGAGCAGACAGACATTAAACGTAGCGGTGCTCGTTTTAAACGCTGGCCATTCACAAAAACCTCGAGCTCCGAGGGGAGAGAAGCAAAGCAAGAGCGTTGAGGCTCCAGCAAAGCAGAACAGTTCAGAAACAATCTGGAATGAGGGGAAAAAAATATATTTATAAACAGATTAAGTTGTGTTGTAGACGGCCTATTGGTAGCGGATCTGATCTTCTTTGTGTGCTCGTGAGTTTTTGCAGCCGCAACTGGTTCTGGATGACGGCTTCATAGCAGACATCCACACCTCCCTCTTCCCAGTACTGCATACCGGCGCTGAATCCTTTAGTGGTACGCAGTACCGGACCGTACTGGCTCACTTTCACCCCTGGTCCTAGCTAAAACTGACTACTGTCTCGGGTTAGCCCTAGCTAACTACTAACTACTGTCTCTCCTGGTGCACTTTAGCTTTTGTAACACTCAAAACTAAATAAATGACTGCATGAATGATTTATAAAGCAATTGTAAACTTTAACAGAGCATTAATGTGATGCAAAGCTCTACAAAGTGGTTAATAGTAGATGGAGGGCTGGACATGGACTCTGCTGGACATAAGGGTGAATTTCATTTTCTTCAAGCTGAAACAGTAAAGAGACCAATCAACAGTTGCACTCTGCAGCATTTGTTTTCACCTCCGAATATCATGAACATCACATCGCACACTGGAACATGCATAAAAACTACACGTTTAGTTAATACTGATGGTAGTTTAAACCCAAAGCAAATGTCTGAAATGACTGAAGAGCCTAAGCAGTTACTAACATGGCCACAGCATTTTGCATGACTTGAAAACTGAATTAGTGTTTTGACTTATGAAACAACATACAGCTGAACAGGTTAGGGTGTTTTCTCACCTAAAGGGCTTAGTCTGTTTAAAACAAACCAACCCCCCCTTCCCCAGACTACCTCCTCCAAGTGGTCTCGATACGGTTCCAAGCGAACTCTAGAGCGGTTTGTTTATGGTGTAAACGTGATCTGACCTCGATCTGACTTCGCTATCCCACAAGACGCATTGTTTAGATCAAATTAGATTAGATATCTTCATTGAATGTTGTAAAGTACAAATAAAATGAAGTGATTAACATTCAAATGAAGGGGTACAAGAACAAACTTATGGGGGTTTGATGTGGGACGCAGTAGAGTAAATAAACTCCTTAATAATGGTGGTGCGTCTTTTCATTAAAGCATTAAGTCCCATCAAACCTTCAAGTCATCTTCTCAAAATCATTTGGTGTACTGCTCAAATAATTTTAGAATAATTTTGGAATAAAACCCAGAAACCCATTAATGATTTGAATAAATCCTCCATGTTTTCACCAGATCAGAACACAGCATCTGCTTCCTGTATCTACATTTGGTTCTCCCACCCCAGACTCATCTGAACCAATAAACAATGTTCTCGCCTGGTGTTTAGTGACAGGTTCTGGTTTGCTTGGAGTTTTCTGTGGGAAAACTTACAAGCTTATTTATTATTACTTTATTTAACAAGAAAATACCCACTGATATTTAAAATCTCATTTACAAGGGTGACCTGGAAGGCTTATAAAATAAAAAAGATAGTTTAGAAAACTTGTGTAGTTTTGAAGGCATGAACGACTAAATATCGTCAACATACAAATGACTGAATTTCCCGCTAAGATAAGTGAAAAACATGAAAACAATAATGGACCAAACTATCAAAACATGAGGAACAGGAAGGAAACAACAAAATTGCCCAGTTAATTAGGATTAGACAGATATGCTGGTGCCAGACCAAACAATGCTTAATAAGGTGAATTCCAAACTCAACAGAAAAAGGAATCCAAATAAAACAGGATCGATGCGAGCTTTCTGTTTATAACGTGTTTGGAACAATTTATGCCGATCTGTTGCTGAGTCTATTCCAGTAAACCTGTAGACAGTGAAATAATTCAATAATTCTGTCTGCAAACTAAAAACTAGTCCCAGGTTACAACAACATTGGATTTGGTGGATGTACATTAGGAAGCGATGATATTAAAGAGGATTCAGAAAAGGAGCTATGGTGTAACTGGAAAAGCAGTGAAGTGACATTTGTCAGAAGCTTCACCCAAGCTTTCTGTCTGTAGAGGATAAATACAGGTTTACAGTAAACAATTTTAAATAGTCCATACATTATAAAACAAGTGCATGGTTTGCATTTATTAACTGCATATAGTCCAACCGGAGCAAATTTCTGGGTCTACGTTCACCTCCATCTAAATTCAATAGAATTTAGATGGAGGTGATTATAGACCAGTCAGTCCCTCAGTAAAGTTGGACAGTCAATACTGATTGAAAACCTGTAAACATATGAATAAAAACAAAGCACCAACTGAGCATCATTTGTAGAAATTGTTAGATATAACTGCTAATGGTATGAAATAAAAATAACAATGGACCAAGTACTGAACCTTGCAAAATCAAAGGTTAAAGCTTTTCACTAAAATGTATTTGCTGGTTTTATAGAAAATCTTGTTTACCTGCTGTGGATTTATTTCTTAAGATGAATTTGTTTCTGTTTTGTTTCATGGTTTCTGCTCAGATGAATAAGGAGTGTGATAAGTGAATTACACCTTCATTAATAACATTTTTTATCATCAGGCTTTAACAAACGCCACCTCAGCTTTCTGTTTATCTTGGCTAATAAACTGCAATGGCGCTATCAGATCGGTATTTGGGGTTTACCAGACTTGGTCACTTATTAGATTTGAGAGGAATTTGTCACACAACGTTCATGTTTGTCCGTGAGAACAGCTTTCAGCCCTGTGGTTTCCACCTGCCGGTTTGCAGCGAGGACATTCAGCGACGCTGCGGACCTGCAGTGTTTGTGGTGGCAGGTTTAAAGCTTACAGCAGAAATATGTCCGGTTATGCTTCTGTTTGTTGGATCTTTTCCAGTTATTGGAAATAACGTCAGGAAGCCGTTGCTCCGTTCCTGTATATGCATTTAGATTTATTGACGTAAAAACCATAAAAGCCATTTTTATAGAGCTTTGGTGGGATTCTGATCTCTGTTCACCTCGAGGTTGTCACCAGGTTTAAGTTAAGGTGTCGGCTAATTTAATGACTAACCATGTTTCTTTTTAAGATTACAGGAATAACATGCCTCACTAATCTTACTACTTAGTTTCAATATCATTTTCAGTTTATAGAAGACTTGATTTTCTGAAATGTTTGTGACATGCTGACAATCATAGTTTGTATTTATAGGTTGATAATAAACAAAAAATATTAATTTCCTAAGTTAAATGTGTACAAAATACAGCTTATAGCTGCAAGCAGGATAGCAAATCTTCACAAAAATCTATTTAGATTTATAAATGCTCAACAAGAACATTGGGACAAACTTTGTTTGTTAATTTCTATTTATGCTCTGTTTGTCTAAATAAAAATAAAAATGTACATGTATTTATTTTTTGAGCTAATAACAACAGGTTGGGCTCATCGGACTGACCCGAGTTTCCTTCTACAACACATCTACTGAATTTTTAAATTACAGTTTACTATCAATTATTAATTAACAGCACCACTCTGTCAGAGTTCTGCAAAGCTGCTCACAGCTGCTGAGAAGAAAGCTCCCTGAAAGTCTGCACATCTAAATGCTGAAACGAGCCGACCCAGCTGAAGTTCCCCTGAAACTATTCTTAGAAAATGAGAATGATGCAGAAAAAGAAAAACTGCAGCATCAGTAGTTTTAGCAAACAATGAAAAACTGTTTCTGACAGAAACAAGCCCAAAACCTTCTGACTAGCTCTTAAGAAAAAGTCCAAAGCAGGTTTTGTTCATCTGTTTCTGGCTTATTGAGAAAAAGGTTCTGACTCCAGGTGTTTGATGCCATCAGCAAAAATATGCTAAACTGATTATTGTTGTTTTTTAGTAGCTTTGACCTTTGTTTTTTCTTTTCTTTGAAGTTCAGATTCTGTCAGGATTAATCGGTTTGGTTTTTGTTCTGTTGCTTGGCCTGGTTTCATTCTCATGTTGCATCACTGAGTTTATTAGTAGAACATTGCAAACATATGTTTTAAATTCCTAAACCTTTTTTTTTGGACTGGCTAGTCTGCCAGTCACCCTAACCTTCAAGCTGGACTGAATTTTTCAGCTGCTTGCATGAACACGCCTGATGTCTTCTGGAGAAACATTTAGCAGTCAGACAAGTCGAAGATTCAACTCTTCGGTCACAATGATAGGAAATGAAAATGGTACCAACTGTCAAGCATGGTGGTGGTAGTGTCATGCTGTGGGGTTGTTTCGTTGCAAATGGCACAGGTGCATTGAGGTGAAGAGAGTAAAGAAGGAAGCTTAAATCATCAAATAGATGGTTGAAACCAATGTGGTTCTGGAACATATCAGTCAGACTACGATCAAGTATTCAGGTGTCCTTTTAGAGACTGAGGTCATAAACTTAATAAAGTAAAACCCAAAGTAAATATTTGCACTGACATAATCAGAGGCTATGACTGTTGCATTTTCAATCACATCCTTACTTATTCCATCAGACAGTAATTACAGCTTCTAATTCACAGTCTGCGTCGTTTACTGTCTGAGAAACCAGTTAAATGTTCAACAAAGGAGCATTTCTGAACATTACAATGGCTGCTCCAGACTTCCCCAGAGATTTCAGAATCAGCTTTATTGCCAAGTTTGTTCAGACAAGCACGGACTTTGACTCCGGTACACTTTGCTCTCAATAATAAAGAATATCAAACGTTTTAGATACATTTTCTCACTTAATGGGTCTCTTTATTTTCATGACTTTTTACATTGTAGATTTTCACCAGAGACAACAAGACTATAAATGAACACACATGGATTTATGCAGTAAACAAAAAGTGTGAAATAACTAAACATTTTTATATTTTAGATTCTTCCAAACAACCACCCTTTGCTCTGATGACTGCTTTGCTCTCTTAGCGTTCTCTCCATGAGCTTCATGAGGTGGTCACTTGAAATGGTTTTCCAGAAAGTCTTGAAAGAACTTCCCAGACGTTCATTGAGAGACGGCCAAAGGTTAATATTTCAGTCATCACAGCAAAGGGCGGCTACTTTAAGGATTCTAATAAATAACATATTTAAAGTTATTTTACAATTTTGTGTTTGCTACATAATTCTATATGTGTTAATTCACTGTTTTGATGCCTTCATTGAGACCCTACATACAATGTAAATAGTCATAAACATAAAGAAATCCATTGAATGAGAAAGGCGTTCTAAAACCTTTGACCGGTAGTGTACATTTATACACAACCGACTTTATAATAGAATATAATGTGAGATCAGTCCAGGTATGCAGGTGTTGTTGAGAAACTGACTGTCAAGTGTTCATCAGAGAAACAGCCTGGGGGAATAAACTGTCTCTGTGGAGGCTGGTTTCCGATAACAGTGCTCTGTAGCGCCACCTGAAGGTAAAAGCCTAAAAGCTTTGTGTGCAGGGTGTGTGGGGTCTGCAGAGATGTTAGCTGCCCTTCTCCTGATCCTTGACCTGTATAAGTCCTGGATGGAGGGAAGGTCAGCCCTGATGATTCTCTCTGCAGACCTGATTGTTGGTTGCAGTCTGGAAATTTAAATGAAATTTGCATATTAATGTTTGCAGCATAATCAAAGTTCTTGCCTTCTGATCATTGCCAGGAAGTTGCTGTTTGCGTAGGATTTCAGTCACATCACTAAGATCGGATCTTCCAACTACATGCTTCAGTGAAAAACAAACTTGCGTTGGACTCATAAAGATAAACAGTAACTTTCCGTTGATGCACAGCTGATATTCATCAGGGCCTAAAAGGTGGAAAAACCTGAAAAAATTTTGTGAAACTGGATATTTATTCTAAGGTCTCTTGTTGGTTCATTACAGCGAATAAACCCGTCTGGGTTAGATGGACTTCATGAAGGGATTTATGGGACACAACCAGGGTAAAACAGGGTCACTGTTGGGTAATTTATGCACAGGTTTTAGTGAGACCGGGGGAAACAAGCCAGTGTGATCCATATGGGCCAGAAACACATCAGTGTGTGGAATTCATTTGAACATCAAGAAGCTGGACTTTTTAC